>NW_025423144.1:0-70698 GCF_020497125.1 Mauremys mutica
GGGTTTGGGATACTTCTGGACCCACACTGCACTCAGAGTGACCTCCTCATCCAGTGCCAGTTGGATAAAAGAAAAGAGTCCAGCCAACTCTCCCATTAATAGCTGGGAACCACTGATCCCCAAACATGGGGAGGCCTCTGACTTTGATGGGTATTAAATATGTGGCTGATCTCTTTCTTCGGCAAACATTTTAACAGAGATAAAGGAGGGAACAAATGATTCACAAAGGAGACGGGAAAGATGATCTCTGGCAATTTAACCCCATACAACATCCAGGATGGAGAAGAACTCAAGGCAACAGGTTCCCTCGAAGGAAGAAATTGCTGGGATTTAGAAACATGGGGAACAGCCTCAAACCCCAGAGGATTTTAACTGACATTTGATAATGACATAGAAAGAGGCAAAACCTGAGCTTTGAGAGCAATGTTCAGAAATGAAAGAGTTCCCAATCTGAGACATTTTGGATCCACTTTGCAAATTATAGAGAGGAAAGTGGAAAATCAGAGGGATTTTATATCAGTTGTTTATAGGAGGTAAAATCTGAGTGTTTCACATGAATATCTGATAAATGAATAAAGAGGAAATGGGCAACATTTGCAAACATTTTATATCCAGGTTCAAGAATCTGAGCAAAGGTGTAAACCTGAGATTTTCTTGGTATTTTATAATTAGAGAGACAGGGGAAAATCTCAGGGCATATTCAATTAGAAACAGACAACTAGAGAGCAGTGGGGCAAATGTTTAGGGTATTTTACATGAACCTTTGAGATTTGCACAGAAAATGTGTCACAAACTGTGTATTTGATAACATGAGAGAAAAACACCAAGATCTGAGGGGATTTTATATTGCTGTTAACGAACTAGTGGTAGAAGATGACAGAACAAGGAGTAATGGTCTCAAGTTGCAGAGGGGGAGGTTTAGGTTGGACATTAGGAAAAACTTTTTCACTAGTAGGGTGGTGAAGCACTGGAATGGGTTACCTAGGGAGGTGGTGGAATCTCCTTCCTTAGAGATTTTTAAGGTCAGGCTTGACAAAGCCCTGGCTGGGATGATTTAGTTGGGTTTGGTCCTGCTTTGAGCAGGGGGTTGGACTAGATACCTCCTGAGGTCCCTTCCAACCCTGAGATTCTATGATTTTATGAAAACGGGGACTGTTGGACTGGATTTTATACGACTGTCCAATACATAAACACAAAGTGATGGTTCCCCCACCCCCACCATTCCCATGGGCAGCAGGGAGCCCTTTGAGGAGCTGATTAAAAGGGCAAGGGAGGGGGAGCTGGAAGGTCCCTGGATAAAGGAAGGGGGCAGCAGTGGGGGACGGGCGGGTGACTGGCAACTGATGGTTGGGGGCAACTGTGTTGGTAGTTAGGGGGCAGCAACTGGGATTGGGAAACGGGGGTCTGGGCAGTCCCCATGGGGGACACATGCGCCTCCCTTCCCTGCCCTGGCAGAGAACCGGCATCTCATAGAATATCAGGGCTGGAAGGGACCTCAGGAGGTGTCTAGTCCAACCCCCTGCTCAAAACAAGACCAATCCCCAACTAAATCCCCAAATGGCCCCCGCAAGGAGTCAGCTCCCAGCCCTGAGTTTAGCAGGCCAGTGCTCCAACCACTGAGCCATCCCACCCCCACTCCAGGGGCAGCCATGGGCTGGGGAATGACTCAGGGCAACAATTTCCCACCTACACAAGGACAAATCGCTGCAGATAAAACGGGTGGGAAAATGCCCCTCACTAGAGAAGATTTTAAACTGACATTTGAGACTCATGGGGAGAACGGGGGAAATCGGTGGAGACGGGAGAGCTGATCATTGGTGGGGAAAGGGGGGAAATCGCCCCAGATTTTATAGCCCCGTGTGAGACACTGAGAGAGAAAAGGGGCAGAACTAGAGAGAATTTGTATCGGGGGTGAGAGGCAAGTGGCACAAACAGGGACAGGATCCAATGAACTCCCCTCCCCCCTTCGCCCACCCGCCACTTCCCCCCCCCGGGAATTTCCTGGCTGCCCAGAGACAGTTCAACCCCCCCCCGCCCCCCGCGTCCCACCGACCTTCCCCCCCTACAACTCCAGCTTCTCCCCTCCCTGCCTGACACCCCCATCTCCCCCCACACCACAGGGGATCCCCCCCGCCAGGCCCCAGTCTCTGCCCCCCAAATCCCACTGGGGCTGAGGCAGCTCTGAGGCTTCTCCCAGGTTCCCCGGGGCAGAGTCACTTTCCTGCCCCCCCCCAGTGCCCCCCCCGGGGTCTCTCACTCCCCGGGGGGCTCCGTGGGAGGCTGGACACCAGGGATGCAGGACGGCAGGAATGGGGGTGACAGGCCTCCTGTTCCTCAGTCTCACGGCGGGACCGAGGGGGCTCGTCACTCTCCGGCTCGGGAGCGCTGGGAAGACCCGACCGTGGACGGGCCGTTGCTAGGGGGGACGGCCCCGCGCAGGCGCTGAACACGTCCTTATATCACTTCTGTGGCGGGAAAAGTGCTGAGGAGATGGAACGCTGAGGGCTGATTTTGGCGGGAAAAACCGGTTTGGACTGGTTTGAGCCTGTCCCCTGATGGTAAACAAGTCCCCTCTCAGAGCTGGAGTCCAGGGGTCAATAGTTCATATGCTCCAGATTGGATCTTATTTTAAAGCCAGTGATTTACCTCATAAACATCTTATTAACCAACTAATTGAACCTATTAAAGCAGGACCCACAGAAGGTTAATCCGGCCCTGACTGCCTGAGCTCTATTTCAGCCCCACATTTTTGGGTGGACCTCCCACAGTGGGAGCTGCAGAGAACTCCCCTGCAACACACACACACAGACCCACCCACCCCCTGGTGTTGGGAGGGGAACAGGAGAAAGGACAAAAGAAGCAAGAGAAGAAGAGAAAAGGGAGGGAGGGAGGAAGAGGGGAAGCAAAAAGGACAAACCCTAATGTCCCCAGTGATTCTAAGGGACAAAATCCCAGGTGCGGAATAAAATTCTGCCTCCTTAAGCTCGTGTTTTCCATGCCTAGAATTCAGCTCTCACCAGATGGATCAGACTGAACAGGTTTCAAACCTCCAGGAGGCTCTTACCTTCTAAACAGGGACGGCTGTTTTCTAGTAAAATCACTACAAGGGAAGGAGAAAACTCGAAAGAGGTTCCTCCTGGCGCTCACGTCCGTGAACCCGAATACTCTCTCAGTCCTCAGAGAGAGACCTGGAGAAGGAGACTTGCTGCAGCAAAGCCACAGGGGTCTCTGAGGTTTCCCTGGCCCCTCGCCCCTGTCCTGCCTGGCTGATGTCAGCATCTCTCTGTGAGGTCACCACCTCCCCACCACCTTGGACCAATAGGCTGAGGTCCTGCCAAAGGCCTTTGTGATGTCACTGCCACACCCCTCCCTTGCTGTGCCAATGTCCTGCCGCTGGCCAGGCACTTTGCAGGTTTGAGCTACTCCCTGTGGATCACCCCACTCAAGGAGCGTTCGTTCTAGGCAGCAAGCCAGCTAGACAGGGAAACATCAGACGCTGCTCCCAATGCTACACTCAGTTTTTCAGAAATTAGTCTGACTTTATGGCCAGAAGAGAGCATTAGAGCATCTAATCTGACCCCCTGCGTATCACAGGCCTCCTGTATGACACAAGAGCTACTTTTGGGGCAAACACATGGCAGAAAGGCATCTAGTCTTCATGAAATGACATCAGGAGATGGAGAATCCATCACTTTCCTTGGTAGCTTGTTTGTTGAATATTTGTGCCTTAGTTGTAATATGAATTTGTCTCTTTTCACCTTCCAGCCATTGGGTCTTGTTATGCCTTTCTCTGCTCGATTAAAGAGCCTTTTAATACCCAATCCTTTCTCTCCATTAAGGCACTTCAGCACTTCAATGAAGTCACCTTTCAATCTTCTTTTGATCAGCTAAACAGGTTGAGCTCTTTCAATAGCTCACTAGAAGGCATTTTTCTCCAGCCCTCAGAACATTTGGTGGCTCTTTGCTGTCCCAGCTCCATTTTCATTGATGCCGTGTCACCTCCTGTGACATTATTGACATAATCTGTAACTGTATAGATCACCGTTGTGACCACTGTTCTATATTCGCAGCCAATATTGTAGAAAGGCTGTTGTGTAAGGGGTCTATGGAGAGGTTCTGATTGGCTGATTATAATTATGCTATCTCTAACTGTGTATCATTTTTGTAGTTGATGTTATGAATATTGGCTGTATGCTGCCCGTATTTCAAAGTTGTGCTCTGCTTCCAGGGAGCACTCCAGCCAGACAAGTTGGTGTCAGTTCTGCCTAGCCTCCTTGATGGCCCATTACGGACCATCAGCTATACAATCAACCCACTGAGAAAAGGCAGATACACCTTGTGACTCAGCAAGCTATGCAAGGACCTGTCTATGGACAGAACTCTAAGGTTTTTCTATGCCATGTGCTTAGGGAGATGTATTTTCCATGCCCTGGTTCCTCGCTGACCCAGAGAGAACAAAGGAAGACAAAAACAAAAACCTTCCCCCACCGATTTGAAAGCATTTTCTTCCCTTATTGGTCCTTTTGGTCATGTGCCAACCAGGTTATCTGAGCTTTTTAACCCTTTACAGGGTATTTTATGCTACCTGTAGCTATACGTTTATGACACCCTGTAAATAGCAATCTGCAGAATCTGATTCTGAGAAAGGGCAGGGTGAAGGGAAGTGGCTTCAGCAGATTTACTGAGCATGCTCAGTTCATGTGAGCATGCTCAGTGCACCATAAGTAGCAAATTCCTACACACAGCAGTTTCTCACACTGCACCTGCGGCAGCATGAGGCAGGGGCTCCATCGCTGTCCAGACCCCACCCAAGAGCAGATCCCCAGGGGCTGCGAGACCCTCAGCTTCTGGGACCTGTGTGTGGAGTCTCTCTTCTGCCCACCCAGGGCTGCCCCTGGGGTCCCTCTGGCCCCTGGTGCCTGCGGCCCCTGGCCAGGGGCAGCAGAGCCTGGGACTGGGTCCAGCTGGAGAAAGTCCCCGCCTCGGATGGGCACAGAAAGTGCTTCAGTGAAAGTCTGTCCCTGGAGCTGCCCCTCTGGCGCCGCCGCAGCAGCAGCCCGGAGCTCAGCCCCGGCTCCCAGCACACACTGGAGGCAGCAGCACCAGCAGTGTCTGGTACCTTCCAAAGCCCGGCCACCAGGAGCTGCCCCACGGCTCTTTTCCTTGTTTTTCCTGCTTCCTTCCTACCAGCCCCCCACTGCTCCGGCCCCTTCCTGGCTCCTTCAAGCCCAACCCAGGCTGCATCTGCCACACTCACCGGGCCAGGGACTGTCTGAGGTGGGAACTAGCCCCATCTCTGCTCCTCCTCCTGCCCCTGTGTGTCCCAGAGCCACTGCAGGGACTGACCCGCACCCAGGCTCTCGCTCCTATTAGCGCTCACAGGGGCCAATCCAGCTACGGGAGAGTGAGCGCCCCTGGGAGCAGGGAAGTGACCAAGTCTCCCTGCCAGAGGGTGGGGGAGGAGGAAGAAAGGGAAAGAGGAGAGACTGAAAGGGGATAAGGAGAAATAAGTGGGGAAAGCAGCACCCAGCTCTTTTCTACTGCATCACCCCTGAGCAGATTGCTCCTGAGCTCTGGGTAAATAGCCCCCAGTGTCTCCCAGATCCCCCTGCTCCCAAGGCAATGCACATAGGGATCTCCTTCCTGCCAGGCGTGATTACAACCAGGTGTAGGTGTCACCCCTATGCCATGATTGGAGAAAGACAGCAAAGCCTGGGAACACGCGTCTGTATTTCCAGTCCAGTGTGACAATCCCGGCTCCAGGAGGGGTTTGTTCTCTGCTCCTGCTGGATGGGCACAGAATGGGGCAGCAACAGGTTTGTGTCAGTTTTTGTTGCTCCACGTTCCTTAACTTAGAACAGTGTGAAATGAAGAAAATGGAGATTGAATTAAAGGGAAATATACAAAGAAAAGTTCCAGCCCCTGTTGCTTATTGAAAGAAATGACTCAACTTCCCAGTTACAGGTTTTATTAACATGAATAAATAATCCCAAGAGCGCACGTCACTAAGGCTAAATGACTATAGACACCACTCAGCTAAGGGTTAAACAACACAGTGATAAAGTTCAGGCCAAATCAGGAAATCAATGAGATAACAAGGATATTGCGCTGGAATCAAGTCGTCAATTTAGTCCAACCATCAGATTAATACAGCAGAAAAACCAACCCCTATAAATCCTAAAAGAGCAACCCAAGAAGGCAGGTGCACATTTAGTGATGCCGAAACCCCAATCAGAGATTTTCACCCAGGCAGTGCAACCCAGATTTACCCAGCTGAATATTTCAAACCAAAACCAAATCATTGCTGACATTTAACCCACAACCTCAAAGCTAATTAGTTTTCTCCTTAGATTTCACTATTATGTAGCTAATACTTCTCCTCGCCCTCTCGCCCCAAAACACATACAGACCTTAAGAGAGACGTTAGTAAAAGAATTCAAACAGCTCTCGCTGAACAATACGTATCTGACCGCTCAATTCCTTGCGATGCTTGCACAGGTGAGGCGCATGCGTTCTGTCATTCCATAGGGCAGGGTTTTAAGGCTGTTAAGATTTGGGGAAACTATTCTTCCTAACATCTTCCCATTGTAGATTTCAGAGGTGTTCACACCCTCACCGAGCCACACTGTTACACCCCAATCGAATAGAAAGGCCGGGAGGTCTCCAACTTCATAAAAAGAAACAGACAAAAAATAGAAAAGGGAACAAAACGTTTCTAAAATAATAAGGGGTTGGATCTCTGCACCTCTCGGGCTTTGGATTCGCCCGGAGTAGGAACTGTAGCTGCAGTTTAGAAACCAGGTACTGGCATAGATTTCCTTTCTCTCAAGTGCAGGGCGTGACCTATGTCTCATTCTCTCTGTCTCCCATCGGGTGATGGGACCATGAGTGAGAATGAGGAGGGGAAACCCCAGGAGGAAGATGCTGAGGAATTAGAACCACCTATGCTCTGTTTTCACAACTTTCTAATTTTTCAAAGAAGCAGGAGGTGATACAAATGCATTAGACTCAAGAGAAAAACTAACGACAGGTCTACACTAGGAGGGGGGATTGATCTAAGATACACAACTTCAGCTACGGGAATAGCATAGCTGAAGTTGACGTATGTAGGTCGACTTACCTCGGCATCTTCACAGCGCTGAGTCGACTGCTGCTGCTCCCCTGTCGACTCCGCTTGTGCCTCTCGCGGTGCTGGAGTACCAGAGTCGACGGGAGACCGCTCGGGGATTGATTTATCATGTCTAGACTAGATGCGATAAATCAACCCCCAACAGATTGATCGCTACCCGCTGATCTGGTAGATAGCATAGACCTGCCCTAAGAGACCAAACCACAGACTCTGGACTCAGCATTCAAGTATCCTGCAGTCTGAACTTGGAATCTGACACATTCCCTCATTGGCTACCATTGTTTGGCCAGCAGGGAAGTGCTTCTTGTCCAACAAGGCAGCCAGACTGGGACCCGTAGGCATGGAATGGCGCTGAAGGAATCAGCTGTTTCTCTCTGCGCTTCATCTAACTTTGGATCCAAATGGTAAAAGACAGTTGTGCCCAGTTTAATCATGGCGTCCTTCAGGAGTGTGATCAATGCCACTTAACTAGGGAGCAGGGTTCTAAAAATAGTTTACCTGGGCCACAGGTCACCATAGCTTCCATCTCGGGGGTGACAATCAACCACTAGTACCTGCAATTTCTACCTGAGTTCTTGTGAAATCTTTGACCTTACTTGGAGTAATTTTACACTTCTCTGGTGTAGAATTCTTCACCAACCGCACAACAGATCAGTAGTGACAGTGAGCTACAACTCCCCCAACTATACCCTTTTATTTCTTTAATCTGGTGGCACAGATTTAAATTAGGGACTAAATTCAGGTGTGACTTAGAATCCCTGTAAGACAACAAATGTCAGGTCTCTATTAAAAAGAGGTATCTTTCTGCAGCTACAGCACATTCAACATGGATTTCATTTTCTACACATTTGCAGCATCTCCCAGGGGTGAGCTGAACAGAAATGTCACCTCCATTTTTCCCCATCTCTGCCTCGATAGGGATTGCATTTCCCAAACAATAGGCAACATGCACCTGATTAGGAAGGAGATCGCTTCAGAAGCGACCTCCTGCAGGGCCTGGGCCACAATGGCTTTGGGAGCCCAATGCCTGGGTATTTTTCTTATTTACAATTCATTTACTAGGGTATAAATCTTCCCATCCCCTTAGAAAAAATATTGACCTAACCAATTGAACAACAGGGGGGATTGGAATGGTGATGGGGAATAAGGGAATCCCTCTGATTTACCCCATCTTCTTCTGTTGTTACAGAGGGTGAAATGACATTTTCCCCTATCTCTGCCCTGTTCCTGCTCTTTGTTATAGTTCAATATATTTTAAGTGAGGAAAATGGTAGTAAAAATATCTGCTCTGCAGCACAACGTGAAGCAACTGGGAATGAAACAATTTGTGCCCCAAGGGAGAACTCGATGACTAACAATTGCTGTGAAATGGGGAAACAGTATAACCGTGATGCTCAGGGTTTCTTTAGACCAGGAAAAGTGATGGAGTTTAGGTCAGGACAAGGGGAAAGCTAATGCCAACCACTGCAACTGGGCTGCATCTGCACAACAACTATAATTGTCTTTTTACACCAAGATCACTAACTTGAGCAGCCAACGCCATGTGCAGCCCTAGTGGATGTCAGGCACAGGTAGTTTTTGCCTCAGTGTAGCTTGTTGGGAATCAAACCTCTCCCCCCAACCTGGAGCTGATGGAGCTTAACTGTTCTCAGTGGTAGCAGATGACAGAACAAGGAGCAATGGTCTCAAGTTGCAGTGGGAGCCATCTAGGTTGGATATTAGGAAACTAATTTTGCTAAGATGGTGGTGAAGCCCTGGAATGGGTTACCTAGGGAGATGGTGGAATCTCCATCCTGAGAGATTTTTAAGGCCCGGCTTGACAAAGCCCTGGCTGGGTTGATTTAGTTGGGGTTGGTCCTGCTTTCAGCAGGGGAATGGACTAGATATCTCCTGAGGTCCCTTCCAACCCTGATATTCTATGGTTCTATGACATACACTCCTACGGCTCAATAGAAAAGATCACAGGACTGACCCCAAAGAAGGGTGAGCTGGAAAAGGCAGAAGCAGGCAACTCATCTGGGGGAGCTGAGCTACTACAGTGAAGATGGTGCAAAGATCACTATGCGGGAATTAGCAAATGTGATTTAAAAAACAAAACAAAAAAATCTTTGCTCAGCCCTAGTCAAGGCATTTATTACAGTTCTCTCTTACGTGGATTTTCTGATGCCTGGTAAGGTGTGAGCTCCGATTCAAGCTTTTCCCGCACTCAGAGCATCCATAAGGTTTCTCACCAGCGTGGATTCTCCTATGTGTGATAAGGTGTGAGCTCCAATTGAAGCGTTTCCCGCACTCAAAGCATGTGTAGGGCTTCTCTCCTGTGTGGATTCTAAGATGTGTGATAAGGTGTGAGCGCCGACTAAAGCTTTTCCCGCACTCAGAGCACGTGTAGGGTCTCTCTCTTGTGTGAATTCGCTGATGTGAGATGAGGGTTGAACTATCAAGGAAGTGTTTCCCACACTCAGAACATCCATAAGGTTTCTCACCTGTGTGGATTCTCCGATGTGTGATAAGGTGTGAGCGCCGACTAAAGCTTTTCCCGCACTCAGAGCACATGTAGGGTTTCTCTCCAGTGTGGGTTCTCCAGTGTGTGATAAGGGTAGAGCTCTGACTGAAGCTTTTCCACCACTTGGAGCACATGTAGGGTCTCTCTCCTCTGTGCATTCTCTGATGAGTGACAAGGTCTGAGCTCCCATTGAAGCTTTTCCCACACTCATGGCATGTGTAGCGTGTCTGTTCCAAGTTGATTCTCTCGTGTGGAATAAGGTCTGAGTGGCTACTTAAGTTTTCTTCTGACCTCTGCTGAGTCTCACAGGCTGTTTCTTTTTCTGGGAGTGCACAACTCCCGGAAACATTCCCTTTGGATCTTCCTGATAACGTTCCATGTGGTTCTACTTGCTCAGCATCTTCCTGCTGGGGTTTCTGCTCCTCATTCTCACTCACCATCCCAACACCTGATGGGATACAGAGAGAATCCAGACATAGGTCACTCCCTGCACCGGAGAGAAAGGAAATGTCAGAGAGAGGAATGGAAAAAGGGATGAACAAACCAAAATGTGTGTGGGAGAGATCAAACCTATCAGGTGCTGATTTTCACCAGAACACTCAGGTGAAAGCTACATTGGGCAGGGACCTGCTGCCACTTGTCAGAGCATAGGTGGGAAGCCATGAGTCACATCTGCAGGGAACAATCCTGAACTTGGAGGGCTCATAGGGTCTTTGTAGGGCATCCCAAATGTTTCCTGAAATCACAGACAGTTTTTGAGGGAATCCCAATTCCCTACCTGTGCAGGCAGCTCTCAGGAGCACCTCTTTCTCAGCGCCCTGGAGATCTGGGACCCACCGCTCTTCCTCTCGTTCCAGACTGGAGATCACATCAGATTTGGAATCTGGAAGCCCTACTGCAGGCAAAGAAAATAAGGGAAGTCAGTGGAATTTGTGGGATACTTGTCACAAAGAATATCCCATGGTTTTACCCCCAGCTCATTTTTAAGCAGTAACATCCCAAGGCCAGCTTCCTTGGCTCAAAGTGGCAGGAGAGTTGTTAATCATATTCATTACCTTAGTGCCTAAGAACGAACTAACAGTGAGTCCCCATTGTGCTAGGCAAAGTACAAACACAGAACAGTAGATGGCCCATGCCCTGAAGAATTTACAATCTAAATACACAAGACAGACACAGAATGGGTTAGAATAGAGATATTCAGACCTGTCTGTAAAGCCTATAGTTTAAGAACTTAAGTGTATTTTTATCACTTAGCTAGTTACAGGGGTATAAAAACAAAGAATCAAAATCACAGTCTGCCTGTGTCTGGGCCTTCTCTTACTGTGACCGTCTGAGGCCTTGTTCTTAGGCCTTTGGCTAAGCAGCAGGGGCAGCCATAAGCTGGGAAGCGCAGGGTCACATCCCCACATCCCAAACCAGTCACACTGAAATAAGGTGCTATTGGGCTGTTAGGAAGATGATCCTGTCCTGATAGCGCCCATCACCACCAGATAAAGAAACAGATCTTAAGATGGTTAAAGAAAACTTAGTTTGACAGCATCCTGTCTGGCAAGAAATCACTTATCAATAGTTGCGGTTGTGAAACTCTTTTCTGTATTGCTTTTTCTTTATGTCCCACAATTTTCCATTGTTAATCTGTCTGGTTCTCTAAGTGTTTCTCTCTGCTGTATAATTAATTTTGCTAGGTGTAAGTTAATTAGGGTAGTGGGCCAAAAGAAATATGATGAGGTTCAACAAGGACAAGTGCAGAGTCCTGCACTTAGGACGGAAGAATCCCATGCACTGCTACAGACTAGGGACCGAATGGCTGGGTAGCAGTTCTGCAGAAAAGGACCTAGGGGTTACGGTGGACGAAAAGCTGAATATGAGTCAACAGTGTGCCCTTGTTGCCAAGAAGGCTAATGGCATTTTGGGTTGTATAAGTAGGGGCATTTCCAGCAGATCAAGGGATGTGATCATCCCCCTCTACTCAGCACTGGTGAGGCCTCATTTGGAGTACTGTGTCCAGTTTTGGGCCCCACACTACAAGAAGGATGTGGATAAATTGGAGAGAGTCCAGCGGAGGGCAACAAAAATGATTAGGGGGCTGGAGCACATGACTTATGAGGAGAGGCTGAAGGAACTGGGATTGTTTAGTCTGCAGAAG
Source organism: Mauremys mutica (assembly GCF_020497125.1). Lineage (NCBI taxonomy): Eukaryota > Metazoa > Chordata > Testudines > Geoemydidae > Mauremys > Mauremys mutica. The sequence goes on from NW_025423144.1 coordinate 11,779, forward strand.
AGAAGAATGAGGGGGGATTTGATAGCTGCTTTCAACTACCTGAAAGGGGGTTCCAAAGAGGATGGATCTAGACTGTTCTCAGTGGTAGAAGATGATAGAACAAGGAGTAATGGTCTCAAGTTGCAGAGGGGGAGGTTTAGGTTGGATATTAGGAAAAACTTTTTCACTAGTAGGGTGGTGAAGAACTGGAATGGGTTACCTAGGGAGGTAGTGGAATCTCCTTCCTTAGAGGTTTTTAAGGTCAGGCTTGACAAAGCCCTGGCTGGGATGATTTAGTTGGGTTTGGTCCTCCTTTGAGCAGGGGGTTGGACTAGATGACCTCCTGAGGTCCCTTCCAACCCTGAGATTCTATGATTCTATGATTCTATGAATTGGTTAGAGAATTATATTACAATCTGTTAGGATTGGTTCATTAAATTTCAGTACAATGATTGGTTAACGTATAGCTGAGAATATTACTATATAAACAGGAGGGGGAAGGGAAATTGGAATCATGTTTGTTAACAGGGGGGAACGTGGAACAGGAACACAGGCAAGGCTCTGCCGCATCAGAGCTGGGAAGGAAACACTGGGGAACAGACTCTATGGGAGTATAGAGATAAGCCCGACCGGTGTGAAGGGCTTCAGAATATGCTTGCTTAGAAACTAACCCCAATAAACATGGCATTGTCTGCGCTTCGGACTTCTGGTCTTTTGCTGCTTGCTGTCTGCGTGACAAGAACCAGGGAAGCGGGAGGCCTCTAACATAACTGACATGACCTGATAACTAAGAGGTGAGCCTTTAAGGAAGGTTTTAATACACGTTGGAAATGATCAGGGATTCCCATGAGCACTGATGAGGGGACCATGCAAAATATGCATTTAGTTCCTTGTCTTGTTTTATATCCTTTCCCCATTAGGCACACTGGCACTGTCATGGATCCATGGGATCTGTGCAATGCCTGGGCTTTTAAATAGTCCTCTGGCTTCAACACTCCTACTTCAACCTGTGAGCTCTGCCAGCAGGTCCAGCTGAACGACACTCCTGTTCAGAGACTGTTCCTCAGTCAATGCACAGAGCAAGTTTTTGCTGTGGCACTGGGCAGACTGTTAAAACATAGCAGGGTTCATTAGTGAACCAAAACACAGCACTGGAAAGTCCTTAGATTAGCACAGGGAAGTGAAGAAGACAATATAGTCAATACTGGCCAATGCTGCTGCTTCTCTGCATTAATTGTCTCTGAGTAGCTCATGATTCTCTCTAACACTGCAGTTCTCCTCAAATACTTGCTGAATAATTACTGTCACTGTTGTTGGTCTGGAGCTCATCTGAGAGCACTTTATTCAGGTTATTCAATGTCTGAAATTCAAGAGCCGATGGTTAGTTTGAAAATCAGGGCTCCTGGGTCCTATTCCCAGGACCGGCTCTACAGTTTTTGCCGCCCCAAGCAGCGCGCCGAATTGCCGCCCTGGGCGACGTGGCGGGGGGCAGTCCGTGTGCCCTTAGGGCAGCAGGCGTGTTTCTGCGGTGGCGGCAATTCGGCGGCAGCTTCTATGTTTAGCTGAAGCCACCCCTGACAGCTAAACATAGAAGCTGCCTCCGAATTGCCGCTGCCGCGGAAATGCGCCTGCCACCCTAACGGCATACAGACTGCCCCTCCGCCCCCGCCCGCAGCAGCAATTCGGCGCGCTACTTGGGGGCAAAGCAAGGGGGACTGCCGCCCCTTGCAGAATGCCGCCCCAAGCACCGGCGTGGAATGCTGGTGCCTGGAGCCGGCCCTGCCTATTCCCAACTCTGCCACTGACTGGGTGTGTGACCTAAGACAAGTCAATTCTCCTTTCTCAGCCTTAGCGTCTCCCTCTTTCAAGTAGGGATAATAATGATCTGCTCCTACCTACCTCACGGTGGGTGAAGGATGGGGATCCATTGGAGAGTGTCACTAGGAGTAGTGCATAATATGAGGTGTCCTATCACGTTTACTCAGAGCAGATTATGACATAATAGAATAGCTGAAACAGTCTATTTTATTTGTATTTTTTTATTTTTAAATTGTTAAGAGCAGCAATGACTTAGCTCAGATTGAAGCATCTTATCTAATGTTTGAGATCGAAGTGTCTCCTCTTTGTGTGCGATGAGACAATTTAACGCACTGTGACAAACAGGAGATGCTTTTGTTTTGAACAAAATCTTTTTGCAAAGAACTTTCATCCCACTTGTTATGATTTCGAGAAACAAACTGGTTTAGTCTGAATGGGATTTTCTGACAGAAATGGTTTAAATGAAATTTCCCCACCATCTCGATTCCTGGGCTCTAGCCCTGCCTCTGGAGTTTTTTTTGTCTGTTAGAACAGGAGTCGGAACTGGTGGCTTCTCTTTCTGGCTCTGCCACTGCCTTGCTGTGTAGGCCCTTGGGTAGATCATTTCCCTTCTCTGGAGCTCAGGCTCCTCCCCATCTGTCCAATGGGAACAGGGACAGTTCTCGAGCTCTGGGCAGTTGTGAGCCTGAGTGAGATAAGGGGCGATAAAGCCCTCTGTGAAGGAGAAAGGGGAGTTTCACGGTGTTTAGCACCAAGGAATTCTAAAGTTTGCTAAAATGTCTAGTCTGCGGAAACAAGAAATGGTCGGGGCCAAGCTTTTTAACCACTGCCTTTCTTAAAGCCCATTCAGGGATCTGAGTCTCTGTCTTTTCGGTACCTGGGGTTCTTTGCCAGCAGGAGAGAAGAGGTTCCTGCCTCCATTTTTGTGGCCTTAACAAACCAGGTGTTGTGCCCCAGTTCTCGTCTGAGATCCCTGAAAAAGAACATCTTCCCATCCATGAACAAGACAGGACCTATCTTTCAAAGGGGAACAAAGAGACCCCTTGGACTTGCAGACTAGCCAGCCTCACTTCCATAGCTGGAGAGATACTGGAATACATTCTTAAACAATCAGTTTGTCAGCAGCACCTACAGGATAATTTGATTCTTAGGACGAGTGAGCATGGATTTGTCAAGAACAAATCATCCCAAACCCAGCCTCTTTCCTTCTTTGGCAGGGTTCCGGGCTTGGTGGAGGTGGGTAAACAGTAGATGGGATCTATCTTGGGTTACTAAGGCTTTTGACACAGTCCCACAGGACATTCTCACAAGCAAACCAGGGAAATGAGGTCTAGATGCAATCACTGTCATGTGGGTGCAGAGCTGGTTGAAAGCCCAGACTCCAAGGGCCCTTCTCCATGGTTGACTGTCTGACGGAGAGGGGGCACCTAGTGGGTGCGGCAGGGATCAGTCCGGGGTCCGGTACTATTCAATAGTTTCATGAATGATTTGGAAAATGGAGTGGAGAGCCTGCTTCCAAAACGTGCAACTGGCACCAAGCACTTTGGAGCTCAGGATTGGAATCCAAAATGCCCGTCTTCTTGAGCCAAACCCCATGGCTGGGCCCCTCTCTCTAGACTGGGCTGAAGTGAAACCCCAGAGCCAAACACTCCTCCTCCTGGGCAGCGCGCTCCGACCTTGAATGGTCAGATGCTGCTTAGCGCTGTCAGAGCAGCTTTGGCTGGGGGATTCTCCCAGCACTTTCCAATAGCGGGAAAGTATGAAATCCCCATTTGCCTGCTGGGGACAGAGCCCTAGAGGGGGGAGCAACTTGCCCAAAGTCCCACCGGAAAAGGAAAACAACCAGCAGTGGAACCAATAGGAAACCCAGCAATGGAACTCAGGAGTCCTGGGGGTGTGCTAGGGTGACCAGATGTCCCAATTTTATAGGGACAGTCCCAATTTTGGGGTCTTTTTCTTATCTAGGATCCTATTACCCCCCACTCCCTGTCTCAATTTTTCACACTTGCTGTCTGGTCACCCTCGGGTTTGCACATGTGTGCGTGCCAGCTGCTCCCTGCACCCCTCATTGAAGCAGGTGTGCAGGGTTACTGCCCTGGGAACTGCAGGGCACCAGTGGCCATGGGGCTGGCTGGAGGCAGGGCAAAGGCTGATTGGAGGTAAGGTCTGGCTGCAGGCAGGGCAAGGGGTGCGGGGCTGGCTGCAGACAGGGGCTGGCTGCAGGCAGGGCATGGGGTGTGGGGCTGGCTGGAGGCAGGGCAGGGGGGTGCAGAGCTGGCCGCAGACGGGCTGGCTGCAGGCAGGGCATGGGGTGCGGGGCTGGCTGGAGGCAGGGCAGCGGTGTGCAGCAGGGGTTGGCTGGAGCAGGGGCGTGCGGGGCTGGCCGCAGGGAGGGCAGGGGGTGGAGGGCTCACAGAAAATGTACGGCGAGGTATTTTAAGGTGAAGATCATGTGCCAGTCATGGTTAACAGTTGACTGGCATATCCTGGTTTAAAGCAAGGAAGGGACCTGGAGTTAATAGTCTGAAGTATTTGTGTTACCAACCCCGTCACTGTCTGACCCCCCTTCAGTGCGGAGCAGGTGTGTGCGTTGCTGGGTGGAATGCACAGACTCCTGCAGAGCAGGGGCAGCTGTTTCCATTGCAGAGAGCCTGGCACTTAGGAGACTTTCTACACTTGCTGTTTTGAAGCAATTCAATAAAATAACGGTGGAGCTACAATGTCTGGTCCAAAATTTCAGCCGCCCTGGTGCAAAAACGCTATTTTAGGATCTAAACAGGAGGCTTCCAGCGCTAGGACACCTGACCAGAGAGCTCAGTGGGGGCGTAACAGCTGCTGACTCTGAGGGTCCTGGGCTAAATCCTTTTGCAGGTGGAGGCGTTTCGATTTATTTGATCGATAATGAGGAAGGCGAAGATTTAATCACGGGTATTTTTAGTAAATGTCATGGACAGATCACAGGCAAAACCCAAAAGCTCATTGCCCATGACCCGGCCATGACTTATACCATAAATACCCCTCATTGAATCGTGGGGAGGGAGGCCCAGGGGGTCCGTGGCACCAGCTGTGGGCGCAGGGAGTCCAGGGGGCCCGTGGCACCATGTACTGGGGGAGAAGCCCCGGGGACCCACTGCCACTCCAGATGCTGCCAGGTCAGGGGAGCCCAGAGGCCAGCCCTGCTCCGGCCACCTCGGGACAGGTGCCAGGAGCCACTGAGCTGTGGCTGCGCCTGCCACCCTTGGAACCACTGCTCAAGCTTCCCCCAGGCCAGCTGCTGGGGCAGCCACGGAGTCAGCCGCAGTGGCCACTGCAGAAGTCACAGAATCTATGACTTTTGCAGCCTCCGTGACACAGAGGGATCCCTAATAAAGAGACAAACCCCTCCCTGCTGTGACTGCAGTTCCTGGAAGGAAAGAGAAGAACAGAACGTGAAGAGAGAAGGAAAGCGAGAGACTCCCTGTCACCTCTCTCCCCTGCTCCTTCCCCCTTGTATTCTGTAACCCCATCTCACTGGGTTCCCTGTGCTGGTGCCATGGGGGTAACACTAGAGTTCTGGGGATTTGGGGGGAGGGGAACGGGGCTATTCACTTCTCAGCATTTCACACAAATTTGTCTTTGGGCTGAAATTTCTCCTGTGAGGCCTCTCAGTCAGCTGTACCCCACCCCCTTCAGTGGGGGTGTGTGTAAATTGCAGAGCAGGCAGAGAAGTCGCCCATAAAGGGACATATTGATCCGGTGACTGGTTCTGACCTGGGTCCCACGTCCTCTGACACAGGCTCATGTACAGAACATGGAAGCTCTGGTTTGTCCTAAATGCAGTAGAGTGTGAGTTCCTGGAAAGGGCAGGGGAGAGGGAGCAAGAGGAGAAAGGCAGAGACATTGGAGATGAGGAATTGGGGGGAGAAGGAGGAGAGAACAGGGAGACAATAAATGATTGAAGCAGAACAGGTGTCCCAACTCCATCTTGCTCATCACAGGTGTTCAGAGAGACAGGTAGTTGCAGGTTTTCCAGTGTCAAGTCTGAACTTTGATTCTAACAATGTGCGTTGAAATATCAAGGGGATCTTCACATACCTGATCTCTTTCCCCCTCCCTTTTTTAGTATTAATTTTTATTTTGACGTGTTTGGCTTAACCGTGATCTTCCCTTTCCCCACCTGTATTGCAATATGGGGTTTATTTTTATTTTGCCTCCCTGTTGTTCATGTCATTATAACTGTAACAGCAAAGGAACCTGCAGGAGCAAAAACTGACTCAAAACTTTATTTCCCCATCATGCGGGAACATCCTACAAACAGCTCACGCACCTGGAATCATAACACGCAAGGCCAGGGGATGGGAGATGCAGGTTTCCAAGTGTTCTGTCTTTCTCAGATGACATATTCCAGCCCCTTGTGTGCCTCCATCCTGTATGACCTGCTGAACTTTGACACATTTATTGTCTCATTCTATAGATAATGTGATTGTAACACAATGTGACTGAAATTAAACCACTTCCAGATGAGGAAACAACAGAAGAGAAAAGCCATTATTGCATTGGCTGGGAATCAAACCGAGATCAACTGCTTAGAAGACACCCATGCACACCACTATACCACCAATGCATCTGGCAAGAGTAGCTTTCCTGCAGGCTCTGTGTGCTGGCAGAGGGAGTGACACATGACCACAGAGTTAGTGAGCAGGGTGGATGGGCTGGAAGCTGGCTGGAAGCTGCCTGACAGCTGGGAGCAGAGTTAGGATCCCAGAGTGGCTGAAAGGGGGCAAAGGTGAAAACAGATCTCATTGGGAGCTGGCCCCACACCCGCCCCGCCCTTAAGAGAGGGAAACTGAAGCTCAACTTCAATCACAGAAAAATCTTCCCAGAGAAGGAAGGGGACAGCTTGTTTTAAAGACCAGGTTTGTGTTTGTTCCTGCTACATACGGAGGGGCTGGGTAGTGCTGATTCCAGCCCCCAGACTCTGGGAGGATAAGGAACAAATTCAGGCTGCCAGTGACCTGCAGGAGGGAGATGATCTTTTGACAGTGACGGACGCCTCATCCTAAAGGCCTTTGTCTGCCCCCTTCCAGTGACTGTTTGGCACAGGAATGCAGCCCCCACTCCTGGGTCTCTCCTGGGGAAATAACGTTTCTGTGCAAAACACCAAAGCTTTTAACAGAAAGGAAGGAAATGGCCACATGATGGGACTAGGACATAAGGAATGAAACACAAGATGCTTCTCCCATGTGCATTGACTTTTAACCTTGTTTGTGGTGGTGTTGTATCCATGTTGGTCCCAGGGGTCCTCTGGGGCGCCGGGCATTGGCCACTTTCGGGAGAGTGGGCTAGATGAACTGGTCTGACTCAGTGTGGCTGTTCTTATGTTCTAACTGCTGGTTATGGAAGAGACGACCTTCCAGGCTACACAGAACTGAAGAAGTGTGTGGGGTTAGCTCCACAGCTTGTCTCTTTCACCAACAGAGGTTGGTCCTCTGCAAGCTCTTACCCTCACCCGCCTTGTCTCTCTTGGACTCTGAAAAGTGTTTTCTCTCCACTCCCCTTGGAGAGACGTTAAGTTTCCCTTTGGGCAACTATCAGGCTGAAGCAATTGTATTGACTGTGACACTAGAATTGAAGATTTAATATTATAAATAAATGAGTCTAAACCTGAGGTTCTGGTTTTCACATTGGTTTTTCTAACTCAGTTCCCAATGCTCTTCTAGAAAGGCTCCAGGCTGCCTGCCCATCCCAGCAAAAGTGGCCAGGAGAAAGCCCACACTGCTGCTCTTTCAGGTAGTTGAAGGCTGCTATCAAACCCCCCTCACTCAGTCAGTCCCCAGACTAAGCTAGATAAGTTTATGGAGGAGATGGTATGATAGGATACCGGGCTTAGTCAATAGGTTAATTAAGTGCCACACTGGTAAATAGTACAATGGGTCAATGATATGATATTCTTAACCTTTTTCCAGAGGGTATGGCTGGAGAGTCTTGCCCGCATGCTCGGGGTTCAGCTGACCGCCATATTTGGGGTCGGGAAGGAATTTTCCTCCAGGGTAGATTGGCTGTGGCCCTGGAGGTTTTTCGCCTTCCTCCGAAGCATGGGGCAGGGGTCGCTTGCTAAAGGAGTGGGGGATCGGCTAATGTGGCCTGCATCTTGCAGGAGGTCAGACTAGATGATCATATTGGTCCCTTCTGATCTATGATTCTATGATTCTGTGGCAGTGCATGGGATTCTTCCGTCCTAAGTGCAGGACTCTGCACTTCTCCTTGTTGAACCTCCTCAGATTTCTTTTGGCCCAATCCTGCAATTTGTCTAGGTCACTCTGGACCCAAATCCTGTCCTCCAGTGCTTGGATTCTTTACATGCTTTCACAGAGCGAAGAACACATGTTCCATGATTTCATAGGGTAGAGTTTTGTGCTATCGGGAGCTTTCCCTGTGTGAATTTGACAGATGGATCAACATAGAGACACATTGTGACCCTTCTCAGGGAGCTGAGGGCTGTGAGTCTCCTTGTTGCCACCTGCCACAAGGAAGAGGGAGTTTTGCATTTGGTAGCTGGATGTTAGTGACCAAACTCACCAGCCTGCTGGAACTCAAGGACCCTCCTCTGAGCTACAGCAGCCACCTTAACCCTTGAGTTCCTTCAATGTGTCCCCCTCTGGGGTCCAGCCCGGATCACCAGATACTCGGTGAAATCCCAGATCCTCTCTTCCCCACGTATCCCAGGTTACTAGTTTTACTGTGGACCATTGCTACTGTATCTCACACAGCACCTGAGTACAGTTATCGAACAAGCAAAAAATTTATTTCACAACGGATAGAGATTTAAACAAACAAACGTGAGTGATGGAAACCAACTGTTACCACTAAACAAAGGCAGAAAATGATAGAATAGAAAGGCCAGCACAAAAAACAGAGAGAGGAACAATAACATACTAAAAGGACAATGGTTGGAACTCTCCATTTCTCTCAGTCTTTGGATTGATGGGTACTAGAGCTGTAGCTACAGTTGAGGAACCAGGGTAAATTTAATCTAATTAACTTTTCAAGATTAGCCATCATTTCCTGTACGACTAACAAAACACAAAAACAAGACAACTTTCAGTTTTCCAAAATAATTCACATTATCACACAGTCTCTTATTCTTTAACCAATAACTTCACCTATAATTTCATTTTAATTGGTAACAATAACATATTCAAAGATCACAAATTCTTGTCATATATGTTAGTTTTCTTTTAATCCCCATTGCCAATAACTGAACCCTGGTTCTTATTGTGGTTTGTCCCAACGTAGGTCCCAACCACTTCTGTGAGTTCATATATCTCAGGATCTTCTGCCATGTGTGTTGGTAGAAGGGGTCTTCTATGTCAGAATGTTTGCATCATGGAGAAAAATACCTCTCTTTTCACACTTTTTAATCTTTCAAAGTAGGAGGGGGTAGAGAAGTAATGTAAATGCATAAAACACAAGAGAAACCTCTCTGGTCTACACTAAAGACATTTATCGGGATAACTATATTGCTTAGGGGTGTGAAAAATCCACACAGCTGAGCAACGTAGTTACACAGCCCTAACCCCCTGTGTAGATAGTGCTACATGAGCGGGAGAACGTCTCCTGCCAACATAGCCACCGCCACTTGCGGGGGCTGGACTAATCAAGTCCGATGGGAGAAATCTCTCCCATTGGCTTAGAGCATCTGTTACAGCAGTGCTACAGCAGCGTAGTTACATTGGTGCAGCTGTGCCAACATCAGCTTAATTGTGTGGCCACAGTGTCAGACACAAAACCATAGAATCAGGACTCAACATGCCTGTCTCTGGCAGTCTGAAATTGGAGGCTGACAAATTCGTTGCCTCATTGGTTACCATCATTTCTATAGCCTGGAAGTCCTTGTTACCCAATCAGGCAGCCAGTTTGGGATCCACAGGGAAGGAATGTCCTATGAAGCACTCTCTCTTTGCATCCAAACAGTGAAGGACGACTGTTCTCAATCTAACCCTGGCATACTTTGGAAGTGTAATCAGTGACACTGAACTAGGAAGTGGAGTTGTACAAACCATTTTCCTTGGGTCACTATAGCTTCCTTTACTGGGGTGGAAACCAAGAACTGGGTGTGGACTCTTTCAACCTCAGCTCTTTCCAAATCCTTGGTTTTGGATAGGGTAAATTTACACTTCTCTGAAGAATACTTTACAAAACCACTTAAAATCTCAGCAATGTTAATGAGGAGTGGCTTCCTGAAACATGCCCAGCTTTTCTTTAATTTGCTGGCACAGGTCCAGGGAAGGGACTGGATACAGGCCTGGGATCAGAATCTTCGTTAGTTACCAGAGCTGGAGATTCTATTCAAACATGGCTATTTTTCTGAAGCTATTACATTTTCAACACTGGTTTCATTTTATACACATCTTTAGCACCTACAAAGGATAAATTCAACCAAAAACTCCACTTCTATTTCCTCAACATCTGTGTCATGAAAGGCTGCATTTCCCATAGCATAGGATTTACTAGGAGAGATCTTCTGTAGGGCCTGGGTTACAAATGCTCTGGGAACCAAACACATGGGCATTTTGCCTAGTTCAAAACCACTTACCATGGAATTCTCTTCCCAGATCATTGGAGACAATATTGCCTTAAACAACTGAAATACACTGTGATCAGATGCACTTCCTTCAGTTAGTTGGGGTTCTGCTGTTGTTCACCATTTCTGAGTGGAGATTTTAAATCACTGCTATTTCTTTGTTAGCCTGGCCAGTAAATTAGAGAGTTCTCTCCTGTTGATAGAACTGCACTTCAGCTTTCTCCATGTCATCATGGAGGGATGGGGAAAAAGCAAAGCTGAAATCATACATGAGGACTTTAGCAAAGGGTCATTGTCTTACATTCTTCAATAAATCTGAGCTACATCCTATCAAACTGAACTAATATCCAATTGGGTGACCAAACAGCCTTCAGGAAAGATAGAAACCCGCATCACAGAGAGACAATACATGACAAAGAAAGTGTCAAGTGAAATTCCAGAGCAGGTTACATCTGATTATTCAGAGTCGGGACAAGAGATTTTCCCACCACATTGTCCTTTGATCCATTCAAACCTGCTTCCCTCATCCCTGTCTCAATAGTCAGTTATGTTATTTACAATTTTTTTAGTATCCCAGCATGCCCATAATGAGGGAAAAACAGCCCTCTTGCCAGAAATGGCTTTACAATAGCTGGAACCTGGAATTTAAACTCTAAATGATCACACTGTATTTGGGATCCATTTGAATTCCCCTCCCAGGTCTTTGACACTTTCATCTCCAGTCATAGCGACTCTGATATAGGATTAAAGAAGTCAAAACATCATCTTCAAGCACAGACAACGGAGAATGCTTCATCACATGACACTTTGAGAAGTGGATGGATAGAATGTGATGAAGATAAACTCTACCTGGCTCAGGCAAAAGGTAACAGTTCTGCAGTGAAGGGGAAGGAGGGAATCTCTGAGTCACTCCATCTCCTTCCAGTGTCACAGAAGCTGAAATTATACTTTTTTCCTGCCCCAGCTCCTCTTCATTTACATATAATTTGAAAAATTCCCAATATATCTGCTCTTCAGCACAACCCAGAGCAACATGAGAACAACTGGCAAGGATACAATCTGTATCATTGGTGACTCTAACAATAACTTTGCAATAGGAGGAATGGTATAAACGTGACGCTCCCTGGTTCCTCATAGGAAGGGTACACTCCAATTACTTGTGGGACAATAGAAAGGACAAATAGGTCCATCTCAAAAGAGGGCGAACTGCAAAAGGCAAAAATGGGCCACTCATCTGGACAAGCTGAGGGATAATGGTGCTGCAAACAGTTCAAAGAGCTTTAAAAGTTACTGTGTGGGAATCAGGAAAAGTATTAAAAATACAAAGTATTGATAGCCCTAGAGATTTTTACGTTGATCTCTCTTGCAGATTCTCTGATGGCTAACATGGGCTGAGTGCCAAGAGAAGGTTTTCCCACACTCATGGCATACATAGGGCCTCTCCCCTGTGTGGATTCTCTGATGCTGAGAAAGGGCTGAACTCTTAGTGAAGCATTTTCCACACTCACAGCATTTATACGGCCTCTCCCCCGTGTGAATTCTTTGATGGCTAATAAGGTGCGAGCTGCGATTGAAGGTTTTCCCGCACTCACTGCATTCGTAGGGTCTTTCCCCTCTGTGGATTGTTTGATGACTAATAAGGTGCGAGCTGCGACTGAAGGTTTTCCCACACTCATGGCATTCGTAGGGTCTTTCCCCTGTGTGGATCCTCTGATGTCTAGAAAGGGCTGAGCTGTGAGTGAAGCTTTTCCCGCACTCACTGCATTCATAGGGCCTCTCATCTGTGTGGATTCTCTGATGAACATAAAGGGCTGAGCTGTAAGTGAAGCTTTTCCCACACTCACGGCATTCATAGGGCCTCTCCCCCGTGTGGATTCTCTGATGAACAGAAAGGGCTGATCTTTGAGTGAAGCTTTTCCCACACTCTCTGCATTCATAGGGCCTGTCCCCTGTGTGGATTCTCTCATGATCAGAAAGGGCTGATATTTGAGTGAAGCTTTTCCCACAGTCACTGCATTCGTAGGGCCTGTCCCCTGTGTGGATTCTCTGATGTCTAGAAAGGCCTGATCTGTAAGTGAAGGTTTTCCCACACTCACGGCATTCATAGGGCCTCTCCCCCGTGTGGATTCTCTGATGTTGAGAAAGGGCTGAGCTGCTAGTGAAGCATTTTCCACATTCACTGCATTCATAGGGCCTCTCTCCTCTGTGGATTGTTTTATGCCTAATAAGGTGCGACCTGCGATTGAAGGTTTTCCCACACTCAGGGCATTTGTAGGGCCTTTCCCCTGTGTGGATTCTCAGATGAACAGAAAGGCTTGATCCGTGAATGAAGTTTTGCCCACACTCAGTGCATGTATTTTTTCTCTTTCGCCTAAGGATTTCCTGTTGTGTTGTGGTTTCCATAAGGACCTTCTGAGTTCCCCAACAGGAAATAAATTTACCCAATTTCTCCCCTGGCTGGTTTCCTTGCTCTCTTTCTGGTCTGTGCTGAATCTCCCAGGAGTTTCCCTGCTCAGGACTCCTGGACACATTCCTTTTCGATCTTTGCGATAATGCTCTGTGTTTATCCACTTGCTCAACATTTTCCTGCTGAGAATTCTGCTCCTCTTTCTCACGGACCATTGCATCACCTGCTGTGATAGAGACAGACACCTCAAAGAGGGATGGAACAGGAAAGACCAAACCAAAACAAGTGCTGGAGAGGGCAAATAAAAATCAGGAGCTGAACTCCACCAAACTTTTCCCACAGACAATCCAGGAAGTTTCTAGAAAGTGTAGGGGACAATTTCCTGGTGCAAGTGCTGGAGGAACCAACTAGGGGAAAAGCTCTTCTTGACCTGCTGCTCACAAACAGGGAAGAAATAGTAGAGGAAGCAAAAGTGGATAGGAACCTGGGAGGCAGTGACCATGAGATGGTTGAGTTCAGGATCCTGACACAAGGAAGAAAAGAGAGCAGTAGAACAGAGACCCTGGACTTCAGAAAAGCAGACTTCAACTCCCTCAGGGAACTGATGGGCAAGGTCCCCTGGGAGAATAACATGACGGGGAAAGGAGTCGAGGAAAGCTAGCTGTATTTTAAAGAATCCTTATTGAGGTTGCAGGAACAAACCATCCAGATGTGTAGGAAGAAACGTAAATATGGCAGGCGACCAGCTTGGCTTAACAGTGAAATCCTTGCTCGTCTTAAACACAAAAAAACAGCTTACAAGAAGTGGAAGATTGGACAAATAAACAGGGAGGAGTATAAAAGTATTGCTCAGGCATGCAGGAGTGAAATTAGGAAGGCCAAATCACACTTGGAGTTGCAGCTAGCCAGAGATGTTAGGAGTAACAAGAAGGGTTTCTTCAGGTATGTTAGCAACAAGAAAGTCAAGGAAAGTGTGGGCCCCTTGCTGAATGAGGGAGGGAACCTAGTGACAGAGGATGTGGAGAAAGCTAGTGTACTCAATGCTTTTTTTGCCTCTGTCTTCACAGACAAGGTCAGCTCCCAGACAGCTGCACTCTGCAGCACGGTATGGGGAGGAGGTGACCAGCTCTCTGTAGAGAAAGTAGTAGTTCGGGACTGTTTAGAAAAGCTGGACGAGCACAAGTCCATGGGGCCGGATACACTGCATCCGAGGGTGCTAAAGGAGTTGGCCGATGAGATTGCAGAGCCGTTGGCCATTATCTTTGAAAAATCATGGCCATCTGGGGAGGTCCCGGATGACTGGAAAAAAGCTAATGTAGTGCCCCATCTTTAAAAAAGGGAAGAAGGAAGATCCAGGGAACTACAGGCCGGTCAGTCTCACCTCAGTCCCTGGAAAAATCATGGAACAGGTCCTCAAGGAATCAATTCTGAACCACTTAAAGGAGGGGAAAGTGATCAGGAACAGTCAGCATGGATTCACCAAGGGCAAGTCATGCCTGACTAACCTAATTGCTTTCTATAATGAGATAACCAGCTCTGTGGATGAGGGGAAAGCAGTGGATGTGCTATTTCTGGACTTTAGCAAAGCTTTTGATACAGTCTCCCACAGTATTCTTGCCAGCAAGTTAAAGAAGTCTGGGCTGGATGAATGGACAGTAAGGTGGATAGAAAACTGGCTAGAAGGTCGGGCTCAACGGGTAGCGATCAATGGTTCCATGTCTAGTTGGCAGCCGGTATCAAGTGGAGTGCCCCAAGGTTCGGTGCTGGGGCCGGTTTTGTTCAATATCTTCATTAACGATCTGGAGGATGGTGTGGACTGCACCCTTAGCAAGTTTGCAGATGACACTAAACTGGGAGGAGTGGTTGATACGCTGGAGGGTAGGGATAGGATACAGAGGGACCTAGACAAATTAGAGGATTGGGCCAAAAGAAATCTGATGAGGTTCAACAAGGACAAGTGCAGAGTCCTGCACTTAGGATGGAAGAATCCCATGCACTGCTACAGACTAGGGACCGAATGGCTGGGCAGCAGTTCTGCAGAAAAGGACCTAGGGGTTACGGTGGACGAAAAGCTGAATATGAGTCAACAGTGTGCCCTTGTTGCCAAGAAGGCTAATGGCATTTTGGGTTGTATAAATAGGGGCATTTCCAGCAGATTGAGGGATGTGATCATTCCCCTCTATTCAGCACTGGTGAGGCCTCATTTGGAGTACTGTGTCCAGTTTTGGGCCCCACACTACAAGAAGGATGTGGATAAATTGGACAGAGTCCAACGGAGGGCAACAAAAATGATTAGGGGGCTGGAGCACATGACTTATGAGGAGAGGCTGAGGGAACTGGGATTGTTTAGCCTGCAGAAGAGAAGAATGAAGGTGGATTTGATAGCTACTTTCAACTACCTGAAAGGGGGTTCCAAAGAGGATGGATCTAGACTGTTCTCAGTGGTAGAAGATGACAGAACAAGGAGTAATGGTCTCAAGTTGCAGAGAGGGAGGTTTAGGTTGGACATTAGAAAAAACTTTTTCACTAGTAGGGTGGTGAAGAACTGGAATGGGTTACCTAGGGAGGTGGTGGAATCTCCTTCCTTAGAGGTTTTTAAGGTCAGGCTTGACAAAGCCCTGGCTGGGATGATTTAGTTGGGTTTGTTCCTGCTTGGAGCAGGGGGTTGGACTAGATACCTCCTGAGGTCCCTTCCAACCCTGAGATTCTATGATTCTAAATAAGAGAGAGGAGGGGATCAATTCAGCCTTCACATCCCATCCAAATACGCAGGGGGAAGGGAGGAAGCTACTGCCTGGTGTCTGCTAGGATCTATAGGAAGCCATGAGCTATATTTACCCTGAGGATACGACCCCTGCTAGGGACAATAATGAACTGAGAGACCTCCCAAGGGCTTTGTAGGGCATCCCAGATGTTTCCTTCAGGCAGTTAGATTCTGAGGTGGTTTAATGTTTCCTCACCTGTGCGGGGAGCTCTCAGGATCTCTCTTTCCTCTGAACCCTGGAGGTCTGGGACCCATGGCTCTTCCCCCTGTTCCAGCTGGGAGATCACATCAGGCTGGGTAACAGGAAACCCTACTCAGATGAAAGAAAACAAAGGAATTCAGTTGATTTCATAAGACTTTGTCATAAAAACATTCTATTAATTTAACTTCAGTGCTTAGTGTGACCTGGTGGGCCAGAGGCAGGTCTCACTGAAAATGCCAAGATCAGGGCAGGCTGAAAAAGGGATCACCCACTTGGGTTATTGAGAAGCTGAAAAAAGAAATCACACGGCCCCCTTTATTGCATCCCAGTTCTCTGACTCCTAATCAGCACTTAGGTCCAGTACAGTGAGAGGTTATTTCAAAACTCTGCTCACATAAACAAAATGATCTTCTGACCCCAAAGGTCAGCCACGTTACCAGGTCAGTATAGGTTTCGATCTTACCCAAAATACCACACTGCCAGCCAATCCTTAGCATCTAAACTAAAGGTTTAAACAAAAGAAAGACAGTTAAATGGGAAAGCAGTCAGATACATTCCAAAATGGATATATCAGGTTCTTAGCAGTATTGGTGAGTTGCTGGCTTGAAAGTCCGTCTGGAACACATCCACAGCTTGGATGGGTCATTCAGTCCTTTGTTCCAGGGTTCAGTTTGTAGAGAAGTTGCTCCAGAGGCAGGAAAGGGGATTGAAGACAAAATGGAGATGATGCAGCTGCCCTTTATATTCCTTTTGCTATGTGGCTTGTACTTCCTGTGTCCCAAACACAAGCTTCACAGCACGTGGCATGGAAAAGCCTTGAAGTTCTCATTACACAGGCATACCCCGGCATGTCTTGCTGACTCAATAGGTGTATCCCCTTGGTCCTTTCCATGGGCTAATTGTACAGCTGATGACTCTCAATGGGCCATCAAACAGGCTAGGCAGTGTTGATCCCAATATGTCTGGGGGTGT
This sequence comes from Mauremys mutica, assembly GCF_020497125.1. Lineage (NCBI taxonomy): Eukaryota > Metazoa > Chordata > Testudines > Geoemydidae > Mauremys > Mauremys mutica. The sequence continues at coordinate 28,484 of NW_025423144.1, forward strand.
CACCCAGAAACACTGCACAAGTCTGGAAATACAGATATACCCTACATATCTATAACTCACAATACAAAGGTGATACAAACATAGAAACAAAATGATCATACTTCGAAAATCATAACATTTCCCCTGACACCTTACATGGCATATCTAGCATGATTCATTTTAATTTGATAAGATTATATTATTTTATTATTAATACCAAAGTGTCTCACAATTCCATACAGTGTCACACTTGGTAAACCAGTGAATTTCCAGGACTAGTTCCCCAGGTCCTTGAAGATGCCGAACACTATGCTTATGAGGGATTGAAATACCCACATATCTGCTGGGAACACACACACAGACACTGTGTCAGTCTATACCCCTATGTTCACTCTTCTAGAAAATTATGATCAATTTTGTACACAGTATGGCTTGTGAGGTATCATTTGAAAATGCATAACCTACTGAATATTATCCTCCTGTTAAAATGTGTAGTAACACTGTATATAAAGTTATGAGATTTTACAGTATGAGATTACAGAAAAAGTTACAATTCTGGGGAATACCCACAGACCAGTTCCTCAGAGACAACAAGGCAAACAGCTGGTCAAACAACCATTCTCCTGCAGGGGGAAGGTGTGAAGAAGACATTTACATTCCATCATAGGGACCTCTTGAAGCTGTTGTGGAAAACGACCACACGATTGATTTTGAATCAGCTCTGCCTGAGGCTCTTTTCTTGGTTAAAAGTGCGCAGGGGGCGACAGCTATTGGAATACTGTCCCCCTGAGCTAAAAATCACACAAGCCTTTTAAAGCTTAAAACCCCAAACAATGACACATACGTTGCACGTTAATTTCCTTATTTGGAATATATTGCAAAATATGATGCAGGTCAAAAGCAAGCTGAACAAGCAGTTTTCCATATTCGGCCTTTCCTCTTATTGTTATTCCTAGTCTAGTTTGTGGTTTGACTTTTCTAACACTTCCACTGTGGTTATGTTTCACAAGCTCGGTTACTGCAAATCAGTGTGTTTGGGGACTTTCCACTTCACCTACTTAGGCCCCTTCTGCACACAAAGCCATTGTTCCCCAATTTGGGGGATTTAAATTAAAATAAATAATTGGAGATATACCAATCTCCTAGAACTGGAAGGGACCTTGAAAGGTCATCAAGTCCAGCCCCCTGCTTTTACTTGTTCCCCAATCTGGGGGATTTTCCATTCCACTTTGCCTTTCTATGCCCTTTACACAGAGAAGCAAGCTCAGCTAATACTTCAGGCCTACTAGCTTGACCAAAGCTCCAAAGCTCTTTCTGTAGACTTTCCCTCCCAATTCTCATATCTCCGACAGACAGCCTGGCACCATGACTCAGCTGAGAACTGAAGTTGTTTCTAGTACAAAGGACTGAGTTAAGAGGTGAGGAAAATGCTTCAGACTCTCTCTCTCCCCTTTCCCTCTGCTCATGACAACTCCTGAAGACCTGAACGTGGGCGGCAGGGGCAGGTTAGGGGGAGTCCTGGCTGAAAGGAAAACCAGCCTGTCTCAGCACATGGTGAGAGAAACATTTGCTTTGAATCCGTTTCAGCTGGTTAACTTAGACGTTAGTTTGTGTTTTATCTTTGCATTTCTTTTGTAAACAATTCTGAGCTTTATGCCTCATTATCTGTATCTTAAAATATTTTTTTTTGATAGTTAACTATCTTATTTTATTCTTTATGTAACCAGTGTGGTTGGATTAAAGTGTGTTGGAAACTCCATCTGGGATAACAAGGCTGGCGCATGTCATTTTCCACTGATGAAATGACAGACTTCATATGAGCTCCCATTGTTCAGGAGTGTGCTGGACAGCGAAAGATGCACATTTCTGGGGGAAGTCTGGGAGCAGAGAATTTTCTGGGGTTCTCCTGTGCTGCACTGTAACTCGTGAGTCACTGACTAGCAGCACTCAATACTGTGTAGCTGGGAGTGAGTTACATGCTGGAGACTGCGTGTGAACTGCCCAGGAGTGGCTGCTCTCACAGTAGAGCAGTGTAAAAGGCACCCCAGCCTGGGGAACTGAGGGGACACAGCTGTTCAACAGTCCAGGTTGCACTGTGCTTAATGTCACAGACACTCAAATTCAAAGAGTCTCCTAAAACACAGAGAAAGTAAATCCATGTCCCAGAAATCAAAGACTCCAGAGAAAGGGCAAGTCTCCCCGGCGCTGCTTCTTGCTCACAGAGAGGTCCAGAGACAGAGACAATGGAAGAGTCCTGGGGAAGCTGGAAACAGGAAGCATGATCTGGTGGGGTTCAGTGGAGAAAGGGAACAGGAAGGGCAGGGATATCATTGAATGCAGGATCTCAGCAGTGCTAGATGTCAGGATAGCACATAGTGCAGCCCATTAGAAAACATAATCCCAACTATACATACAGAATGACGGGGTCTAAATTAGTTGTTTCCACTCAAGAGACGGATCTTGGAGTCACTGTGGATAGTTCTCTGAAAACATCCACTCAATGTGCAGCGGCAGTGAAAAAAGCAAACAGAATGTTGGGAATCATTAAGAAAGGGATAGATAAAAAGACAGAAAATATTATATTGCCTGTATATAAATCCATGGTACGCCTACATCTCGAACACTGTGTGCAGATGCATAGACAGCTGCAGCGGCACAGCAGCCAGCAAACAGAGCTGTAAACAGGGGAGTTTCAGAGGGAGTTTACTTGGGAGACTAAGAGACCTAGGCAGAGGAACTGACAGGTTAGTGAAGGGAGTGGGTGGTGGTCTGCCAGTGTTCTGGTGCCTTTTGGGAGTTTGTTTTGTTTTGTGTTTCTTGGACTAACAGGTTTTAGGTGGGAAGGCTATGACCGATACAGAGGCAGCAGGGAAAAACACAATGAGGATGACTGGATGTGGAAGCTGCGGCATGTACACGATCCTGGAGGGGGTACCTGAAAAGAGTTTTGTCTGCATGAAGTGCCACCTGATAGAGCTGATAAAGGTAATAGGTAATAAAGGTAATAACTGGAGATATACCAATCTCCTAGAACTGGAAAGGACCTTGAAAGGTCATCGAGTCCAGCCCCCTGCCTTCACTAGCAGGACCAATTTTTGCCCCAGATCCCTAAGTGGCCTCCTCAAGGATTGAACTCACAACCCTGGGTTTAGCAGGCCAATGCAGGTGGAAACTCTGGTCAAGTTTAGAAGGGGGTTCGAGCCGATGATGGAGCAAAGACATGAGGAGGCTGAAGGGATAAGTTCAGACTTGCAGATGGCAGCAGGACCAAAGAACTCTGAGGGGAGACTGCTGGGTGAGGAAAGTGGACAGTGGAAGCATGTGACTAAGAGAACCAGGCAGAGGAAAAGACGGGCCAGTGACGGAGAAATAGAGCTCAGGGACAGGTTTGCAGAGTTGGAAAATGAAGAAGGGGCACAGCAGGTGGTCGCTGAAGGTGAGAGGGCAAGGAAAAAGAGAAGAGCTGCTAGCCCTACAGGAAGAGGGGAAGAGTCAATGGAGACAACACCAAATATGACCCCCAGGAGGATACGGGAAGGGCTGCGGAGGGTTGCAAGGGTGAATAGGAATCGAGAGGACTTGCAGCCAGTGGGAGCAGGGGATAGACCGGAGAATCACACTGTCACCAGGAAAAGGCAGGTCTACGTGATTGGGGACTCCTGACTAAGAAGAATAGACAGGCCTGTAAGTAGAGCTGATCCGGAGAACAGAAGGGTGTGCTGTCTGCCGGGTGCTAAGATATGGGATGTGGACCTGAGGCTGAAAAGGATCCTAACGGGAGCGGGAAAGAATCTGTTGATTGTCCTTCATGTGGGAACAAATGATACGGCTAGATTCTCGCTGGAATGTATCAAGGGAGACTATGCCAGACTGGGGAAGACGCTTAAGGAAATCGAGGCTCAAGTGATCTTCAGTGGGATTCTGCCGGTTCCTAGAGAAGGGCAACAAAGGTGTGACAAGATTATGGCGACCAACAGATGGCTCAGGCAGTGGTGCTATAAGGAGGGCTTTGGGACGTACAGCCACTGGGAAACATTCATGGACAGAAGACTGTTCTCTCGGGATGGACTCCACCTGAGTAAGGAGGGAAATAGACTTCTAGGATGGAGGCTGGCACAACTGATTAAGAGAGCTTTAAACTAGGAATTTGGGGGAGATGTCCAGGTAATCTCCACGCCGGAATTTAACATTGAGAGGGAAGAAAACAAAGTAAGAGAGGATACAGCCGTGGGCAGAAGAATGGACATAAGGAGGAAGGGTAGTGTAGATACCAGTCTAATAGGTGATGCTGGTGGTAGAATGTCTGTGCCTAACCCCCAGGTAAAGAATGTCAGTGAAGCCAAACAGCAGGAATTAAGATGTCTGTACACTAATGCGAGGAGCCTAGGTAACAAAATGGAGGAACTAGAGCTACTGGTGCAGGAAGTGAAACCGGATATTATAGGGATAACAGAAACATGGTGGAATAGTAGATCATGACTGGAGTACAGGTATTGAAGGGTATGTGCTGTTTAGGAAAGACAGAAATAAAGGCAAAGGTGGTGGAGTAGCATTGTATATCAATGATGAAGTTAACTGTAAAGAAATAAGAAGTGATGGAATGGATAAGACAGAGTCTATCTGGGCAAAAATCACACTGGGAAAGAAAGCTACTAGAGCCTCCCCTGAGATAGTGCTTGGGGTGTGCTACAGACCACCAGGATCTGATTTGGATATGGATAGAGACCTCTTTAATGTTTTTAATGAAGTAAACACTAATGGGAATTGTGTGGTCATGGGAGACTAACTTCCCAGATATAGACTGGAGGACAAGTGCTAGTAATAATAATAGGGCTCAGATTTTTCTGGATGTGATAGCTGATGGATTTCTTCACCACACAGTTGAAGAACCAACAAGAGGGGATGCCATTTTAGATTTGGTTTTGGTGAGTAGTGAGGACCTCATAGAAGAAATGGTTGTAGGGGACAACCTTGGTTCGCGTGATCATGAGCTAATTCAGTTCAAACTAGATGGAAGGATAAACAAAAATAGATCTGGGACTAGGGTGTTTGATTTCAAAAGGACTAACTTTAAAGAATTAAGGAAATTAGTTAGGGAAGTGGACTGGATTGAAGAACTTGTGGATCTAAAGGTGGAGGAGGCCTGGAATTACTTTAAGTCAAAGCTGCAGAAACTATCAGAAGCCTGCATCCCAAGAAAGGGGAAAAAAATCACAGACAGGAGTTGTAGACCAAGCTGGATGAGCAAGCATCTCAGAGAGGTGATTAAGAAAAAGCAGAAAGCCTACAAGGAGTAGAAGATGGGCAGGATTAGCAAGGAAAGCTACCTTATTGAGGTCAGAACATGCAGGGATAAAGTGAGAAAGGACAAAAGCCATGTCGAGTTGGACCTTGCAAAAGGAATTAAAATCAATAGTAAAAGGTTCTATAGCCATATAAATAAGAAGAAAACAAAGAAAGAAGAAGTGGGACCGCTAAACACTGAGGATGGAATGGAGGTTAAGGATAATCTAGGCATGGCCCAATATCTAAATAAATACTTTGCCTCAGTCTTTAATAAGGCTAATGAGGAGCTTAGGGATAATGGAAGGATGACAAATGGGAATGAGGATATGGAGGTAGATATTACCACATCTGAGGTAGAAGCCAAACTCAAACAGCTTAATGGGACAATCGGAAGTCCCAGATAATCTTCATCCAAGAATATTAAAGGAACTGGCACATGAAATTGCAAGCCCATTAGCAAGAATTTTTAATGAATCAGTAAACTCAGGGGTTGTACCGTACGACTGGGGAATTGCTAACATAGTTCCTATTTTTAAGAAAGGGAAAAAAAGTGATCCGAGTAACTATAGGCCTGTTAGTTTGACATCTGTAGTATGTAAGGTCTTGGAAAAAAAATTTGAAGGAGAAAGTAATTAAGGACATTGAGATCAATGGTAATTGGGACAAAATACAACATGGTTTCACAAAAGGTAGATCGTGCCAAACCAACCTGATCTCCTTCTTTGAGAAGGTAACAGATTATTTAGACAAAGGCAATGCAGTGGATCTAATTTACCTCGATTTCAGTATGGCATTTGACACAGTTCCACATGGGGAATTATTAGTTAAATTGGAAAAGATGGGGATCAATATGAAAATTGAAAGCCGGATAAGGAACTGGTAAAAGGGGAGACTACAATGGGTCGTACTGAAGGGTGAACTGTCAGGCTGGAAGGAGGTTACTAGTGGAGTTCCTCAGGGATCAGTTTTGGGACCAAACTTATTTAACCTTTTTATTACTGACCTTGGCACAAAAAGCGGGAATGTGCTAATAAAGTTTGCGGATGACACAAAGCTGGGAGGTATTGCTAACACAGAGAAGGACCGGGATCTCATACAGGAAGATCTGGATGACCTTGTAAACTGGAGTAATAGTAATAGTGAAAAGTGCAAGGTCATGCATTTAGGGATTAATAATAAGGATTTTAGTTATAAATTGGAGACACATCAGTTGGAAGTAACAGAGGAGGAGGACCTCGAAGTATTGGTTGATCACAGGATGATCATGATGTGATATGGCTGTTAAAAAAGCTAATGCGGTTTTAGGATGCATCAGGCGAGGTATTTCCAGCAAAGATAAGGAGGTGTTAGTACCGTTATATAAGGCACTGGTGAGACCTTATCTGGAATAATGTGTGTAGTTCTGGTCTCCCATGTTTAAGAAGGATGAATTCAAACTGGAACAGGTTCAGAGACGGGCTACTAGGATGATTCGAGGAATGGAAAACCTGTCATATGAAAGGAGACTCAAAGAGCTTGGCTTGTTTAGCCTAACCAAAAGAAGGTTGAGGGGGGGGGGGATATGATTGCTCTTTATAAATATATCAGAGGGATTAATATTAGGGAGGGAGAGGAATTATTTAAGTTTAGCACCAATGTGGACACAAGAAAAATGAGTATAAACTGGACACTAGGAAGTGTAGACTTGAAATCAGACGAAGGTTTCTAACCATTAGAGGAGTGAAGTTCTGGAACAGCCTTCCAAGGGGAGTAGTGGGGGCAAAAGACATATCTGGCTTTAAGACTAAGCTTGATAAGTTTATGGAAGGGATGGTATGATGGGATAGCCTAATTTTGGCAATTCATTTTGGCAATTGATCTTTGATTATCAGCAGGTAAGTATGCCCAGTGGTCTGTGATGGGATGTGAGATGGGATGGGATCTGAGTTACGGCAGATAATTCTTTCCTGGGTGCTGGCTGGTGAGTCTTGCCCACATGCTCAGGGTTTAACTGATCGCCATATTTGGGGTCGGGAAGGAATTTTCCTCCAGGGCAGATTGGCAGAGGCCCTGGAGGTTTTTTGCCTTCCTCTGCAGCGTGGGGCACAGGTCACTTGTTGGAGGATTCTCTGCAGTTTGAGGTCTTCAAACCACAATCTGAAGACTTCAATAACACAGACATAGGTTAGGGGTTTGTTATAGAAGTGGATAGGTAAGATTCTGTGGCCTGGATTGTGCAGGAGGTCAGACTAGATGATCATAATGGTCCCTTCTGACCTTAAAGTCTATGAGTCTATGATGTGGTCACCCCATCTCAAAGAAGTTTACTGGAGCAAATAGGAGATATTTGACACTGTGATACTGCTCCTGTGCTCTGTTCCCAAAGTGTTCTGCAGCAGGGGAGGGTCTGTGGCAGTATGTGTGTCACTGGCATATTGGGGTGATGCAGAAACAGGGCAGAGTAGAGGTGGCATTGTGGGGCTGGCGTGAACTTTATCTCTTCATTTCCCCTTCCAAGAACTGAGGGGACAGGAACCCTTACCCAGCGAGCTCACAGTCTCATAGTTCTTCTGCATGACGTCTCTGTAGAGGGCTCGCTGAGTAGGGTCCAGCAGAGCCCACTCGTTCCTGGTGAAATACACAGCCACCTCCTCGAAGGTCACCGGCCCCTGAAAGAGCAGGAGTCCAACATTCAGTACCTGTTCCCCACTCACACTCCCACTATTCGTGGAGGAGAGGAGCCAAACAAATGGAAGCTCTGGGTGGATCACACTCAACAGAGTCCCACCCCCACCCCATTCAGAGCATCCTGGAAACACCAGGGTGAGGGGACGAAGAGGGAGCCCCTCCTCTCTCCCAGCAGAGCCATCACCCACCTACTAGCCACAGACTGATACAGGAGATGGAGCCCCTAGCAGGGACCAGGGAGCTCTCCCTGGTCGGAAACCCAACACCCTCCTCCTTGTGAGGAGCTGGATGTGGAGGGGCATCTCCCCTAAACCTCACTGCTGGGTGCCCCTTTCATATCTCACAGCAGCCGCTGGTCAGTCAGGTCAGGCTCCAGCACTGGGAGTCTGGTCAGCTTTCCTAGCCCCATGTAGGAGGGTTATTTTCTGTTTCACAAATTAGGGTATTTCCACCTCCTAATCTCATGGATCTGTTCCTAGAATCTAGGGCACTTAATAAACAACTCCCAGCAGGTTTGCCACACTCTGTCCTCCTCCCTTTCCCACCCTGTGCATTTCCTGCCCCGCTCCAACCTCCAGCCCAGACTGTGCAAACCTTCCCATCTCCGGTGTATTTGCTCTCCCTCTCCTCCAGCAGGAACCCACCACCAACCCCCCGATAATCTCTACCTGAGTTGGCTCCACTGCTGCCATTTCTCTTCCCTGTCTCACGCCAGGCTGGGATGAGCTGGAGCAAAACATGGACGCCATTCTGCAGCCTGTCTGGGGGAGAAGGGCAGTTGTGGGCGTTTCAGAACCGGTTTTAGTTAATTACACATCATGACAGACATCCTAGATTCCTGGGAAAATGCCTGATCTCTTTATTACAATGTAGAACTGGCCCCTCCTGCCAGGCTAAGCCCACAGAGAGATTTTTAACCTCCCTTCTCCCTCCCCTCACCCCGTAACAAAGTCTCTGAACACAAGGCTAGAAAAGAGCAGAACCAAAGGAGTCACTGTGGGGGATTCCCTCGGACACTGACCCCACGGCAGCTACACCCCAGCAGGGGGAATATGGAGTCAGGAACTGGCTTTTCCTCTCTCTGATCCTTGTTTTGTTCACTGGAAAGTGGTTCTGCCCAGGGATGCAGCAATACATGTGTCTGGGTGGACTAGAGAGCTGGAAATCTCTCCCCTCTCATTTCTCCCACTGCCCCTTTCAGTCTCTCCTTCCCCTGTCCTCTCTCCCTGCCCCTCTGGCTGGGACAGTCCCATTGCTGGGGGCTTTGCTCTCCCAGAGCTGGATTTTCTCCTGGCAATTGCTACTGGGAGGAGAAATGAGGAGGGGCTGTTTGTGCAGAGTCACTTTCTTGCCAGTCCCCAGCACTTTCCCTGAGGTCTGTCAGTTACCTGGAGACTCTGGCTCAGAATTTAGTATTAACAGGGCCCAGGGCTGCCCTAGGGGGCTAGGACCAGCTGGAGAAAGTCATCCCCTGGGCCGGGCAGAGAAGCAGCTTTAATTCAGGTCACTTCCCAGCACAGAACCCCGCTGGGGGAGCAGCAGCTGCCAAGCCTGGTCTCCCAGATCACAATGGAGGCTGCAGCGTCTGACCCAGGAAGCTGAACCCCAGTATCCTGAGCAGAGAGGGACAGAGCGTTTGAGCAGCTTCCCTCCTTTAGCTCTCTGGGGAGAGCAGCTAACGAGAGCCCCTCCTCACAGGGAGAATTGCTGATCTCATTTGCCCCACTGTCCATCCGGAGTCACTCCTTGTCTTTCCATACAGTGACTCTGGATTAACATTGGTCTCAATGAAACCAGATTTCAGAAAGAATGAGTCCAGAATGCTGTGGAAGGGACCATTGTGTGGCAGCGCTGACCCCCCTCCCACCTCCCTCACCCCCAGATCTAGGACAAGGGCTGGGGGCACAAATTTTCCCTACGGAACCAGAAGTTCCTGCAATTTTCAAGAGGGGAGAAAAAGAAAAATCTGTGATTTCACCTCACAGTGACTGATAAGTGGATAGAAAGTTATCACAGTGACAGGGCATGTGGCTGGGGAATGCCGGGCAGCGCTTGGAGCCAGGACTCTGGCACAAACTGATCAGGGAGAAGGATCATGGTTAGTAGCAGCCCCCAGACACCCCCCTAGTACCCAGACCCCACAGGCAGGGTCCCCAGACACCCCCAAAGCCCCACCGGACTGGGAAACTGGGGGCTGGGCCGTCTCCATGGGGGACACTTGCTCCTCCCTCCCCTTCCTGGCCCTTCCCAGGCCCCGTTGCCAGCAGAGAGTGGCCCCCCCAGCGCAGCCCAGAGGTGTCCCTGTCTCAGGCCCCCCCAGCCTCTGCCCATTCACCCTCTGCCCAGCTCAGGAATCACTCGGGGGAACCATTTCCCACCCGCACAAGGACAAATCCCTGCAGGTGGAAATGGGGGAAACCCCCAAACCTGAGACCTGAACTGGCCACTGGCGAAGGGGAGAGAAAATGGGGCACAATCGGGGGGGGGGGGACAGGGAACTTCTCAGGGGTGGGGGGAGGGGGGGTCACCCTGGGCGCTGCTCGTGGCTCTCTAGGGAGAAAGGGGGCAGGACGGGAGAGGAGGGGGGTCCCCACGGGAGGGGGCAGCGGTAAATCCGAGGGGATCTCAGCCCCCCCCTTTCTCTCCCCGCAACTCGGGGGTCACCTGCCCCCCCCCCCGGCCATGTCCGGGCTGCACCGACATTGCCCGCCCGCCCCAGCCCGGTCTCACCCCCCAGCCCCGCCCGGCCCCACGCAGGGACCCCAGTGGGGCCGGGCCCCTCCCCCCGGCACCCCCCGCGGGGCCCCAGGGCAGAGCCTGGCCGGGCCCGGGGGGCGCTGGGCTCCTGCGGGGGCAGCAGCTCCGAGCCCCCCGCGGGCGCTGCCCCCCCCCCCCAGGGAGCAGATCCCGGCGCTGCGAGATGCCGGGTCCCCCCCGGGCACTGGGGCAGAGTCACCGCCCGGGGCTCGCTCCGGGGCCTGGAGGCTGCAGCTCCGCAGCGGGGCGGGCGGAGCCCGGGGCGGCCCCAGGGCGGCTCCAGCGGGGCAGGGCCCGGGCCGGGCACGGGGGGGTTAATGAAGGGCTCTCCCGCCGCGATCTGCGCATGCCCAGAGCCCCAACGGCACCAACCCTTCTCCGGCGCGGGAGAGTCTCCAACGGCCCCGCGCGAGACGGGAACGTTTGCAACTCGGCTTGGTCTCTCCCCCCAAACATCACTTCCGTTCCAGGGAGAATCAAGAACTACATCTCCCAGCCTGCCCCGGGGCGCTTCCGCTCTCTCCAGCCCAGGTAACGGAGGGTTTCAGCAGGTAAAATCGCGCATGCTCCGTGCGAGCTCCGCTGGGGGCGGGAGAACAAAGCTGCTGCTGCCGCCTCCGCGTGAGCCGGGCCCGGGCTGAGCCGCTGCTGCTCCCCGGGGGGGCCCGGCCGGGGGGGGGGTTTCTCCAGCTGGGCCCCGCCCCCCGGGCAGCCCCGGGCTCTGCCCGCCCCAGCCCCGCCCGGAGCCCCCGGGGAGTGAGAGACCCCGGGGGGAGGGGCGGGCACGTGACTCTGCCCCGGGGAACCCGGGAGAAGCCTCGGAGCCGCCTCGGCCCCAGCGGAGCCGCAGCAGGATCCGCCCCCCCCTGCTGGGATGGGGGGGGGAGCCCGGGGCCCGGCAGGGAGGCCGTCCCTGGGGGGGGGGTGTCAGGCAGGGAGGGGAGAAGCTGGAGTTGTGGGGGGGGGATTTGAACTGTCTCTGGGCAGCCAGGAAATTCCCAGGGGGGGGGGAAGTGTCGGGCGGGCGGGGGAAGGGGGGCGGGGGGTTAATTGGATCCTGTCCCTGTTGGTGCCACTTGCCTGGCTGCTGGGGGTTCATGGTGGGGGGAACCCTCTGGGATTCCCAACCTGACAGTCATGGTCTGGTGGGGCTTCCCTGGCCGGTGGGGCTTTGAGGGGTATCTGGGGTCCCTGGCTGGGGGCTGTGGGCTCTGGGAACTTGTACTAACTATGATCCTTCTCTCTGATCAACTCGTGTCAGAGTCCTGGCTCCAAGCTCTGCCTGGCATTCCCCAGTCACCGGCCCTGTCACTGTGATAACTTTCTGTCCACTTATCAGTCACTGTTCGTGTGAAATCACAGATTTTGCTTTTCTCCTCTTTTGAAAACTGCAGGAACTTTTGGTTCCGTTTGGAAAATTTGTGCCCCCCAGTCCTTGTTCTCGATCTGGGGGGTGAGGGAGGTGGGAAGGGGGTCAGCACTGCCGCATAATGGTCCCTTCCACAGCGTTCTGGACTCATTCTTTCTGAAATAAGGTTTCATTGAGACCATTGTTAATCCAGAGTCACTGTATGGAAAGACAAGGAGTGACTCTGGGTGGACAGTGGGGCAAATAAGATCAGCAATTCTCCCTGTGAGGAGGGGCTCTCATTAGCTGCTCTCCCCAGAGAGCTAAAGGAGGGAAGCTGCTCAAACGCTCTGTCCCTCTCTGCTCAGGACATTGGGGTTCAGCTTCCTGGGTCAGACGCTGCAGCCTCCATAGTGATCTGGGAGACCAAGCTTAGCAGCTGCTGCTCCCCCAGCGGGGTTCTGTGCTGGGAAGTGACCTGAATTAAAGCTGCTTCTCTGCCCGGCCCAGGGGATGACTTTCTCCAGCTGGTCCTAGCCCCCTAGGGCAGCCCTGGGCCCTGTTAATACTAAATTCTGAGCAAGAGTCTCCAGGTAACTGAAAGAAACCAAGGGAAAATGCTGGGGTCTGGCCTTAAAATGACTCCACACAAACAGACCCCCCTCGTTTCTCATCCAATTAACAATTGCAGGAGCAAATCCAGCCATGGGGGAGCAAACTACCCAGGAATGGGACTTTCCTACCAGACGGGCAGGGAGAGGGGAAAAGGAGATAGAAGGAGAAAGAGAGACTGAAAGGGGCTGTGGGAGAGAAGAGTTTGGAGAGAGATTTCCAGATCTCTAATCTGCCCAGACAGATGTTTTACTGCACCCTGGGTAGAGTCACTTTCCTGTGGAAAAGATGAGAATCAGACAGAGGAAAATCCAGTTCCTGACTCCATATCCCTCCTGCTGGGGTGTGGCTGCCGTGCGGTCAGTGTCTGAGGGGATCCCCCACAGTGACTCCTTTGGTTCTGCTTTTTTCTAGCCTTGTGTTCAGAGACTTTGTTACGGGGTGAGGGGAGGGAGAAGGGAGGTTAAAAATGTGTCCGGGCTTAGCCTGGCAGGAGGGGCCAGATCTACATTGTAATAAACAGACTGAGCATTTCCCAGCATGGCAGACTCTAGGGTGTCTGTCTGCAGGGAAGGGGCCTAGGGGGAATCATGCTGTGAAATGAATTAAAGCCTGTTCTGAAACCTTCACAACTGCCCTTCTCGCCCTGCCAGGCTGCAGAATAACGTCCATGTTTCGCTCCAGTTCATCCCGTCTTCTCGTTGGACAGGGGAGAGAAATGGCCGCAGAGGAGCCAGTTCAGGTAGGTATTATCAGGGGGTTGCTGGTGGGTTCCTCCAGGGCGGGAGAGGGACAGCAAATACGTGGGAGATGGGAAGGTTTGCACAGGCTGGTTTGGAGGTTGCAGTCTGGTTTGCAGGAAATGCACAGGGTGGAGAAAGGGAGGAGGACAGGGGTGTGCTAACCCTGCTGGGAGTTATTTAATATGTGGCCTAGATTCTAGGAACAGACCCAGGAGGTTCGGTGGTGGAAATGCTCTAGTTTGTGGAGCAGAAAATAACCCCGCTGCATGGGGCTGGGAAAACTGACCAGACTCATAGTGCTGGAGCCCGACCTGACTAACCAGCGGCTGCTGTGAGATATGAAGGGGGCACCCACCAGTGAGGCTTAGGGGAGATTCCCCTCCCTTCACATCCAGCTCTTCAGAATGGGGAGGGTGTTGGGCTTCCTACCAGGGAGCTGTCCCTGGACCCTGCTAGGGGCTCCATCTCCTGAATCAGTCTGTGGCTAGTAGGGGGGTGATGGCTCTGCTGGGAGACAGGAGGGGCTCTCGCTTCGTCCCCTCCCCCTGGTGTTTCCTGGATGCTCTGAGCAGGGTGGGGGTGGGACTCTGACTGCAATGCACCTAGAGTTTCTGTTTGGTTCCTGTCCCCCATGTATAGGGGGGCTGTGATTGGGGCAGCAGGTACTGAGTGTTGGACTCTTGCTCTTTCAGGGGCCGGTGACCTTCGAGGAGGTGGCTGTGTATTTCACCAGGGAAGAGTGGGCTCTGCTGGATCCTGCTCAGAGAGCCCTCTACAGGGATGTCATGCAGGAGAACTATGTGAATGTGACCTCGCTGGGTAAGGGTTCCTCTCCCCTCTGTTCTTGGAAGGTGAAAAGAAGAGAGATGGTTCACGCCAGCCCCACAATGCCACCTCTACTCTGCCCTGTTGCAGCATTACCCCAATATGCCAGTGACACACATACAGACTGCCACAGACCCTCCCCTGCTGCAGAACACTTTGGGAACAGAGCACAGGAGCCGTATCACACAGTGTCAAATATCTCCTGTTTGCTGAAGTAAAACTGAGGGTTAGGAGCGGCATAATCAGCAGAAGCTTCCTACCCCTGACGGCTCAAACCCTGAGCCTTCTTCTCCCAGTCCACAATTATGCTTGGGGTGTAACGAGCAAGCTGCTGGAGTCAGAGCTGCTGGTCCAGGATCACTTATCACACAGACACTCCGTGCGTCCTTGGATGCTGGCTGTGGGTATCCAGAGAAGGAAGCTCAGTGGCGGATTTAGCGTTAGTGGGGCCCTGTGCTCAGCTCCATTTTAAGGGTCCCTCCTTAGGACATAGGCAAGAAAAAGAACATTCTCTCATTTCCCTCCCACCTCCATTTTTCATTCTTTTTTTCCCTTCCTCCTCCTCCTATAAGTAATAGGAAGTAAATGAAAATAAAGTGAGGTACCTTGATTATTTTTGTCGTCTAACCGATTTTTCCACAGACGACTTGAAAATCGCTGAGTCTTGGTGCACCACTTAATGATCCTTCCATATATTGTTTGTGCCGTTAGCTATCTATTGTAAAGCGCTTTGGATAAGAGCCCTTTATTAAAAATTAAAAATGTTGGAGTGCAGGGTCTGGCCAGGAGTTAGGGTGTGGGAGGGGGCAGGGGGTTGGGGTGTGGAGCACTTACCTGGAGCAGCTCCTGTTTCATGCGAGCAATGCAGGTGGGAATGTGCAGGGGCAGGAGTCAGGGTGGGCAGGAGGCTTCTGGGAGGGGTGCAGGAGTCAGGGAGGGCAGGGTGTTCAGGGTGCAGGAGTCAGGGCTGGGGGTGTGTGTGTGATGGGCAGGGGGTGGGGGATAAGTGGTTATGGGTGGCTGCAGGAGTCAGGGAGGGCAGGGAACTGGGGTGTGTTTGAGAGGGGTGAAGGAGTAAGGGCTGGGGGTGTGAGGGGGTGCAGGGGTCAGGGCTGGGGGTGCAGGGTCTGGGAGGGAGTTGGGGTGCAGGAGCAGCTGGAGATTGGGGTGCAGGGTCTGGCCAGATTTTAGGATGCAGGAGGGGGCTCAGGGTTGGGGCAGGAGGTTGGGGTGTGAAGTGCTTACCTGGGGCAGCTCCCATTTGGTATGAGGGGTGCAGATGGCAATGTAGAGGGGTGTGTGCAGGAGCTCCCATTTGGTGCTCAGGGTGCGGTTGAGGATGTGGGGGGGGGTGCAGGAGTCAGAGCAGGGGGTGTGAGGGCTCGTTATGTGGGAGGGGATACAGGAGTCAGGTCTGGGGGCTGGGAGGGTGGGCTGGGGTACTGGGGGTGCTCCCAGCCCCCTACCCTGAGTGGCTCAAGCAGGGGCTGGGGGGTATGTGATAGGGGAGTGCTTTGTAAAGCAGTGAGCAGGTGACCAGGGAGCTTTTCAAACAGGGCTGCTAATGGGGAGCTTCGTGAGGGAGTTTGGAAGGGGAGTGGGAAGGGGGCGAGGTACTCTTGCCATTCTTTAAAACACTTAAGCTATAATACAAACTTCTTGGTTGAAACAAAACCCCTATTGTTAACCCGGGCTCAACGGGTAGTGATCAATGGTTCCATGTCTAGATGGCAGCCGGTATCAAGTGGAGTGCCCCAAGGGTCGGTGCTGGGGCCGGTTTTGTTCAATATCTTCATTAACGATCTGGAGGATGGTGTGGACTGCACCCTTAGCAAGTTTGCAGATGACACTAAACTGGGAGGAGTGGTTGATACGCTGGAGGGTAGGGATAGGATACAGAGGGACCTAGACAAATTAGAGGATTGGGCCAAAAGAAATATGAGGAGGTTCAACAAGGACAAGTGCAGAGTCCTGCACTTAGGACGGAAGAATCCCATGCACTGCTACAGACTAGGGACCGAATGGCTGGGTAGCAGTTCTGCAGAAAAGGACCTAGGGGTTACGGTGGACGAAAAGCTGAATATGAGTCAACAGTGTGCCCTTGTTGCCAAGAAGGCTAATGGCATTTTGGGTTGTATAAGTAGGGGCATTTCCAGCAGATCAAGGGATGTGATCATCCCCCTCTACTCAGCACTGGTGAGGCCTCATTTGGAGTACTGTGTCCAGTTTTGGGCCCCACACTACAAGAAGGATGTGGATAAATTGGAGAGAGTCCAGCGGAGGGCAACAAAAATGATTAGGGGGCTGGAGCACATGACTTATGAGGAGAGGCTGAGGGAACTGGGATTGTTTAGTCTGCAGAAGAGAAGAATGAGGGGGGATTTGATAGCTGCTTTCAACTACCTGAAAGGGGGTTCCAAAGAGGATGGATCTAGACTGTTCTCAGTGGTAGAAGATGACAGAACAAGGAGTAATGGTCTCAAGTTGCAGAGGGGGAGGTTTAGGTTGGATATTAGGAAAAACTTTTTCACTAGTAGGGTGGTGAAGCACTGGAATGGGTTACCTAGGGAGGTAGTGGAATCTCCTTCCTTAGAGGTTTTTAAGGTCAGGCTTGACAAAGCCCTGGCTGGGATGATTTAGTTGGGTTTGGTCCTGCTTTGAGCAGGGGGTTGGACTAGATGACCTCCTGAGGTCCCTTCCAACCCTGAGATTCTATGATTCTATGAACCTAGGTAGCTGTAAGAGAGAATGCAGGCAGAAGCCCAGCAGCAGAGTGGGGGCTATCCTGTTTATTGCTCTCAATGTAGCATGTATGATTACCTGCCCTGTGGGCGGGTGGCTTACGTGTGCATTCGGTGCAAGGAGCTCCTGGCCGTCAGAGACCGTGTGGAGGCTTTGGAAGCCAGGGTGGTGGAACTGGAGACGCTAAGGTAGGCAGAGAAGTATGTTGATGAGGCTTTCCGGGACACTGTAGATTTCTCCCACCTCCGGTCAGACAGCCACTGCACTGTTGAGGAGGATGAAAGGCCCAGGGAAGGAGAACTGTCAATGGGAGCAGAGGGAAACCTTCCCATAGTTGGGACCCTCCTTGCAGATGGTGTTGGGGTAACCTCTTGCACTGAGGTTACCTCTCCGGGGAGGGAACCCCAGGCATTAAGAAAAGGCAGCTGTTAGTAATGGGAGATTTGATCATTAGAAACAAGGATAGCTGGGTTTGTGATGACCGGGAGAACCATATGGTGACTTGTCTGCCTGGTGCAAAGGTTGCTGATTTCTCGAGGCATCTAGATAGATTTATGTGTAGTGCTGGGGAGGAGCCGGTGTTCGTGGTACATGTAGGTACCAATGACATAAGGAACGGTAGGTGAGACGTCCTGGAGGCCAAATTTAGTCTGCGAGGAAAGAGACTGAAATCTGGGACCTCTATGGTGGCATTCTCAGAAATGCTTCCAGTTCTACGCACAGGGCCAGGTAGGCAGGCAGAGCTTCAGAGTCTCAATGGGTGGATGAGATGATGGTGTAGAGAGGAGGCGTTTAGATTGATTAGGAACTGGGGATGGGGGAGCCTATACAGGAAGGATGGGCTCCACCTAAACCAAAGTGGAACCAGACTGCTGACACTTAACATTAAAAAGGTTGCAGAGCAGTTTTTAAACTAAGAGATGGGGGAAAGGCAATGGCTGCAGAGGAGCTCGTGGATCGGACAGAGACTTGTCTTAGAGGAGAGTCTAGTGATAGATATTTTCTAGTTCTAGTCAGGAAGAGAGGCTGGAAGAGGATAAAGTAGGGGCCAGATCAGACGAGAAGCATTCACACACACAAGAATCTGACACATCAGAAAAGGGCAGACAAATAAACAGTGACAAGTTTTTAAAGTGCTTGTACACAAATGCTAGAAGTGTAAATAATAAGATGGCTGAATTAGAGTGCCTCGTGTTAAAGGAGGATATTGACATAATAGGCATCACAGAAACCTGGTGGAGTGAGGACAATCAATGGGACACAATCATTCCAGGGTTCAAAATATATCAGAAGGACAGAGCAGGTCATAAGAACATAAGAACGGCCGTACCGGGTTAGACCAAAGGTCCATCTAGCCCAGTATCTGTCTGCCGACAGTGGCCAATGCCAGGTGCCCCAGAGGGAGTGAACCTAACAGACAATGATCAAGTGATCCCTCTCCTGCCATCCATTTCCATCCTCTGCCAAACAGAAGCTAGGGAAACCATTCCTTACCCAGCCTGGCTAATAGCCATTAATGGACTTAGCCACCATGAATTTATCCAGTTCCCTTTTAAACATTGTTATAGTCCTAGCCTTCACAACCTCCTCAGGTAAGGAGTTCCACAAGTTGACTGTGCGTTGCGTGAAGAAGAACTTCCTTTTATTTGTTTTAAACCTGCTGTGCTGCCTATTAATTTCATATGGTGACCCCTAGTTCTTGTATTATGGGAATAAGTAAATAACTTTTTCCTTCTCCACTTTCTCAACATCACTCATGATTTTATAGACCTCTATCATGTCCCCCCTTAGTCTCCTCTTTTCCAAGCTGAAGAGTCCTAGCCTCTTTAATCTTTTCTCATCTGGGACCCTCTCCAAACCCCTAATCATTTTAGTTGCCCTTTTCTGAACCTTTTCTAGAGCTAGAATATCTTTTTTGAGGTGAGACCACATCTGTACACAGTATTCGAGATGTGGGTGTACCATGGAATAATATAAGGGCAATAATTTTTTCTCAGTCTTATTCTCTATCCCCTTTTTAATGATTCCTAACATCCTGTTTGCTTTTTTGACCGCCTCTGCACACTGCGTGGACATCTTCAGAGAACTATCCACGATGACTCCAAGATCTTTTCCCTGACTCGATGTAGCTAAATTAGCCTCCATCATATTGTATGTATAGTTGGGGTTATTTTTTCCAATGTGCATTACTTTACATTTATCCACATTAAATTTCATTTGCCATTTTGTTGCCCAATCACTTAGTTTTGTGAGATCTTTTTGAAGTTCTTCACAATCTGCTTTGTTCTTAACTATCTTGAGCAGTTTAGTATCATCTGCAAACTTTGCCACCTCACTGTTTACCCCTTTGTCCAGATCATTTATGAATAAATTGAATAGGATTGGTCCTAGGACTGACCCTTGGGGAACACCCCTCTCCATTCTGAGAATTTACCATTAATTCCTACCCTTTGTTCCCTGTCTTTTAACCAGTTCTCAATCCATGAAAGGACCTTCCCTTTTATCCCATGACATCTTAATTTACGTAAGAGCCTTTGGTGAGGGACCTTGTCAAAGGCTTTCTGGAAATCTAAGTACACTATGTCCACTGGATCCCCCCATACTCGGGGGGTGGGGAGGGGAGTGGCACTGTATGTTAAAGAAAATGTAAACTCAAATGAAGTAAAAAATCTTAAATGAAACCACATGTTCCATAGAATCTCTATGGATAGTAATTCCATGCTCTAATAAGAATATAACAATAGGGCTCTGTTATCGACCACCTGTCAAAGACAGTGATAGTGAGGATGAAATGCGAAGAGAGATTAGAGAGTATATCAAAATAAAGAACTCCATAATAGTGGTAGATTTCAAGTTATCCCTAGATTGACTGGGTACATGTCACCTCAGGACAAAATGCAGAGAAAAATTTCTGGATACTTTAAATGACTGTTTCTTGGAGCAGCTGGTACAAGAACCTGCAATAGGAGAAGCAACTCTCGATTTAGTGCTGAGTGGAGCGCAGGATCTAGTCCAAGGGCTAACTATAACAGGACCGCTTGGAAATAGTGACCATAATATAACAACATTTAACATTCCTGTGGTGGGAAGAACAGCTCAACACTGGCATTTATTTTCAGGAAGGGGAACTGTGCAAAAATGAGGGGGTTAGTTAAACAGAAATTAAAAGGTACAATGACTAGAGTGAAATCCCTGCAAGCTGCATGGACACTTTTCAAAAACACAATATTAGAGGCCCAAATTAAATATATACCCCAAATTAAAAAACACAGCAAAAGAACTAAAAAAGAGTCACCGTGGCTTAACGACCATGTAAAAGAAGCAGTGAGAGATAAAAAGGCATCTTTTAAAAAGTGGAAGTCAAATCCTAGTGAGGTACATAGAAAGGAGCATAAACACTACCAAATTAAGTGTAAAAATGTAATAAGAAAAGCCAAAGAGGAGTTTGAAGAAGGGGCTAGCCAAAAACTCAAAATGTAATAAAATGTTTTTAAGTACATCAAAAGCAGGAAGCCTGCTAAACAACCAGTGGGGCCACTGGACGATTGAGATACAAAAGGAGCCCTTAAAGACTATAAAGTCATTGCAGAGAAACTAAATGGATTCTTTGCTTCAGTCTTCATGGCTGAGGATGTTGGTGAGATTCCCAAACCTTTTGTGGGTGACAAATCTGAGGAACTGCCACAGACTGAAGTGTCACTAGAGCAGGTTTTGGAACTACTTGATAAACTTAACTGTAACAAGTCACCAGAACCAGATGGTATTTACCAAGAGTTCTGAAGGAACTCAAATGTGAAATTGGGGAGCTATTAGCATTGGTTTGTAACCTGTCGTTTAAATCGGCTTCTGTACCCAATGACTGGAGGATTGCTAATGTAACGCCAATATTTAAAAAGGGCTCTAGAGGCGATCCTGGCAGTTGCAGACCGGTAAGTCTAACGTCTGTACCAGGCAAATTAGTTGAAACAATAGTAAAGGAATAAAATTGTCAGGCACATAGAAGAACAAAAATTGTTGAGCAAAAGTCAATATGGTTTCTGTAAAGGGAAATCATGTCTTACTAATCTATTAGAGTTCTTTGACGGGGTCAACAAACATGTGGACAAGGGGGATCCAGTGAACGTACTGTAGTTAGATTTCCAGAAAGCCTTTGACAAGGTCCCTCACCAAAGGCTCTTACATAAATTATGTTATCATGGGATAAGAGGGAAGATCTTTTCATGGATTGAGAACTGGTTAAAAGACAGGGAACAAAGGGTAGGAATAAATGATAAATTCTCAGAATGGAGAGAGGTGTTCCCCAAGGGTGAGTCCTAGGACCAATCCTATTCAACGTATTCATAAATGATCTGGAGAAAGGGGTAAACAGTGAGGTGGAAAAGTTTGCAGATGATATTTGGGACGATGCGGTTCTGGTGGGACCCAACTGAGAGTTACAAATCGCTTAAAACAGGGCAGTTACAGCCCAAGGGTGGGATTTTTCCACCTGTAAAGGCAAACCAAACCAGCCAGACAGAGGACTTTGGTTTCACCCCACTGGTTAACCACAAGTCACACAAGCAATTCCCTTAGACACTGCAGTCTTCCAGTATCACCACCAGTGCACTCATCCTGGGGATGAATGGTTATGAAAACCAACACCCCAATAAAAGAAAAAGGTTCTCTCGATCCCAAAGAATCAAGCCCCAGACCCAGGTCAATATACACATCAGATCTTACCCACAAATCATGCTGTTGCCAATCCTTTAGAATCTAAAGGTTTATTCATAAAAGGAAAAAGATAGAGATGAGAGCTAGAATTGGTTAAATGGAATCAATTACATGCAGTAATGCAAAGTTCTTAGTTCAGGCTTGTAGCAGTGATGGAGTAAACTGCAGGTTCAAATCAAGTCTCTGGAGTACATCCTCCTCTGGGATAGGTCAGTCAGTTCTTTGTTCAGAGCTTCAGTTTGTAGCAAAGTTTCTCCAGAGGTAAGAAGCAGGATTGAAAACAAGATGGAGATGAGGCATCAGCCTTATATAGGCTTTTCCAGCTGTAAGAATGTCTTTGTTCCTTACTGTGGAAAATTACAGCAAAATGGAGTCTGGAGTCACATGGGCAAGTCCCTGCATACTTTGCTGAGTTACAAGGCGTATCTGCCTTCTCTCAATGGGTCAGTTGAATAGCTGATGGTTCTTAATGGGCCATCAAGCAGGTTAGGCAGTGCTAACACCAGCTTGTCTGGGATGTCTCCCAGAAGCACAGCATAAGTTGGAAATACAGTCAGTATAGAGCCAATACTCATAACTTCAACCACAAAATGATACATACATATAGACACCATAATTATAACCAGCAACCCATAACCTGGTCTTGGACACCTTATATGCCCCCCTTTACATAAGATTTGGTGCCACTACAGGACCTTGGTTGCAACCATGTTCTATATGGTCCCAGGTTATATCAATAAGGTCACAATACTAAACTGCTCAAGATAGTTAAGACCAAAGCAAACTGTGAAGAACTTCAAAAAGATCTCACATAACTAAGTGACTGGGCAACAAAATGGCAAATGTGTATAAATGTCAAGTGATGCAGATTGGAAAAAATAACCCCAACTATACATACAATATGATGGGGGCAAAATTAGGCTAATCAGGAAAAAGATCTTTTTGTCATTGTGGATAGTTCTCTGAAGACATCCAGCAGTGTGCAGCGGAAGTCAAAAAAGCAAACAGGATGTTAGGAATTATTTAAAAAGGGATAGACAGTAATACAGAGAATATCTTATTGCCCTTGTATAAATCAATGGAAATAACTAATTTAGACCCCATCATTTTATATGTATATTTGGGATTATGTTTGCCAGTGGGCTGCAATATGTGTTATCCTGACATCTAGTACTGCTGAGATCCTGCATTCAATAATATCCCTGCCCTTCCTGTTCCCGTTCTCCACTGAGCCCCACACTTATGTTTCCAGCTTCCCCAGGACTCTGTCTTTGTCTCTGGACCCATCCGTCAGCAAGAAGCAGTGCCAGGGAGACTTCGATTTCTGGGGTGTGGATTTACTTTCTGTATATTTTAGGAGACTCTTTGAAATTGAGTGTCTGTGACATTAAGCACAGTACAATCTGAACTGTTAACAGCTGTGTCCCCTCAGTTCCCCAAGCTGGGGTGCCTTTTACACTGCTCTACTGTGAGAGCAGCCACTCCAGGGCAGTTCACACGCAGTCTCCAGCATGTAACTCGCTCCCAGCTACACAGTATTGAGTGCTGCTAGTCAGTGACTCACAAATTACAGTACCCCACAGGAGAACCCCAGAAAATTCTCTGCTCCCAGACTTCCCCCAGAAATGTGCATCTTGCACTGTCCAGCACACTCCTGAACAATGGGAGCTCATATGAAATCTGTTGTTTCATCAGTGGAAAATGACATGCACCAGCCTTGTTATTCCAAATGGAGTTTCCAACACACTTTAATCCAAACACACTGGTTAGATAAAACAATAAACCAAGATTTTTAACTACTGAAAAAAAAGATTTGAAGTGACTACAAGTAATGAGGCATAAAAGTCAGAATTGTTTATGAAAGAAATGCAAAGATAAAACACAAACTAATGTTTAACTTAACAAGCTAAAAGGGATTTAAAACAAATGTTTCTCTCACCATCTGCTGAGACAGGCTGGTTTTCCTTTCAGCCAGGACTCCCCCTAACCTGCCCCTGCCACCCACGTTCAGCTCTTCAGGAGTTGTCATGAGCAGAGGGAAAGGGGAGAGAGAGAGAGAGAGACTCATGCATTTTCCTCCCCTCTTTTTATAATTCAGTCCTTTCTACTAGAAACCACTTCAGTTCCCAGCTGAGTCATGGTGACAGGCTGTCATAGATACGAGCTTCAAGTGTCCCTGTGATGGAATGTAAATGTCATCTTCACACCTTCCCCCGGTGGAGAATGGCTATTTGACCAGCTGTTTGCCTTGCTGTCTCTAAGGAACTTAGGGTTAGGGTTGCAGCATTTTCAGTAATATCATACCGTAAAATCTCATCACTTTCCATACAATGTTGCTACACAGTTTAACAGGAGGATATTCAGTAGATTAGGTCTTTTCAAATGGTACCTCACAAGCCCTACAGTGATAAATGAAGGGGAGGGGAGGGATCTCCCTTTTATAAACACCCAGCCAGCCAGTTGGCTGTAAAATCCCTGTTGGTGCGAGTTTTCTGCTTGCTTTACCTCTAAAGGGTTAACAAGCCAACAGGGTTTTTAAAAAAAAAAAAAAAAAAAGTATTGGGCACCTGACCAAAAGAGACAATGGAAAGGCTAGAACTTTTTTAAATGGGAAAGTAACTTTCCCTTTGTCTCTTGTTCTCCGGAGAAGGCGACACGGAGTAGCAATGCTGTGTATGCCTTGAAGCAGGTATGAAAATTCATCTTCCATACCTAGAAGAAATGATGTGGCTAGGGAATGTTTAGACAGACACAATCAGGTTTATTTTTTATTTTGGCTTTTGGATCTCCTCGGTGCTGTCCCAGATGCTTTTGTTTGCTTGTAAGCTTTAAGCTAAACCCCCAAGAAAGCTATTTTTGGTGCTTACAAAAATTTTCTTTTAAGATCTAGCAAAAACCTAAGTTCCAGATGTATTGTTTTCCTTTTCAATTTTAATTAAATTTACCTCTTTTAAGAACAGGATTGGATTTTTGGTGTCCTAAGAAGTTTGTGTGTGTTGTTTGATTAGCTGCAAAGAATTCTGTGGCACCTTATAGACTAACAGATGTTTTGCAGCATGAGCTTTCGTGGGTGAATACCCACTTCTTTGGATGCAAGTTTGATTAGCTGGTAGCCACAGCTAATTTCCTTTGTTTTCTTTCTCAGCTCTTTCCCGGAGAGGAGGTGAAAGGGCTTGAGGGTGCCCCAGAGGGAAGAATTCTCAAGTGCTCCTTCCTGGGTCCAAGGGTTTGGGGTTTTTTTGCCTTTGGGTGGTGGCAGCATTTACCAAGCCAAGGTCAGAGAAAAGCTGTAACTTTGGGGCTTTAATACAAGCCTAGAGTGGCACAAATTAATTTGTAGAATCCCGTCGGGCCCCCACGTTCTGCACTCGGAGTGACAGAGTGGGGATTCAGCCCTGACACATACTACGAACAAAATTGATCATAATTTTCTAGAAGAGTGAACATAGGGGAACAGACTAGCACAGTGTCTGTGTGTTCCCAACATATATGTAGGTATTCTAGTCCCTCACAAGCAAGGTGTTTGGCATCTTCAAACACCTGAAGAACCGGTCCTGGGAATTTACTGGTTTATTAGTGACACTGTATGGAATTGAGAGACACTTTATATTATTATTTTATTATAAATACTGTGGCAAATTGCCAGTACTGTTATGCTGGGTCTTGCGCTTTCTCTTCTTTGGGGAAGGTTCAGGGCACCATTGCTTGCCTCTGAATCGGTATTTTAATTACCCCACTAGTGTCCTTGAGTAGGGGAGTGGAGAGGGAGGGACCTGGGCCCGCCCCCTTCTCCAGGTCCCAGCCCAGGGGCCGTGAGGTTAGTGGTGAACCACTTGAACTGGCGGTTCCTTCCCCTGGGCTACTTCTCTCTCCTGCCCTTCAGCTTGTGGAGGGGCTTCTTGCCCTCCTTCTACACAAGCCAGGTGCCCCTTACCTAGGGTTTGTGAGTTCTCAGCCCACCGCAGCACTCCTCCAAACTTTCCTTTTGTCTCTCTTCAAAACTCTTCTCTGCTCCAACCAAACCTTCCTGCTCCAACTCCCACACTGTCTGACTGAAGCAGGGGTTTTTTATCACCTGACTGCTGCGGCTCTAATTGGCTTCAGGTGCTCTAGTTAATCTGTAGCAAACCTTCCTCCCCTTGCAGGGAATAAGGCTCCCTGCTAACACTCTCCTGCTGCCCTCTGGCCATGCTGTATCACAATACCAATATGATGAAATTGCAGTGAATCGTGCTATATATGCCATGTAAGGAGTCAGTGAAAATGTTATGAGTTTCCAAGTATGATAATCTTGTTTCTATCTTTGTATTGTGAGTTACAGATATGTAGGGTATATCTGTATTCCAGACTTGTGCAGTGTTTCTGAGTGACACCCCCAGACATATTGGCATCAGCGCTGCCCAGCCTGTTCGATGGCCCAGCCAGGGTCATCAGCCATACAATGAACCCATGGAAAGGATTAAGGGGATACACCTATTGAGTCAGCAAGACATGCAGGATTATTCCTGTTGTGGCAAATTGCCGGCACTATTATGATGGGTCTCGTGCTTTCTCTTCTTTGGGGGGGGGGTGTTCAGGGCACCATTTCTTGCCCCTGAATTGGAATATTAACTGCCCCACTAGTGTCCTAGAGGAGGGGAGTGGAGAGGGAGGGACCTGGGCCCGCTCTCTACTCCAGGTCCCAGCCCAGGGGCCCTGAGGTTAGTGGTGAACCACTTGAACTGATGGTTCCTTCCCCTGGGCTACTTCCCGCTCCTACCCTTCAGCTTGTGGGGGGCTTCCTGCCCTCCCTCTGTACAAGCCAGGTGCCCCTTACCTAGGGTCTTGGACTTCTTAGCCCACTGCAGCACTTCTCCAAACTTTCCTCTGCTTCCCTTCAAACTGTTCTCTGCTCCAACACCAATCCTTCTGCTCCAACTCCTTCCCTGTCTGATTGGAGCAAGGGTCTTTATCAGGTGACTGACTGCAGGTGCTCTAATTGGCTTCAGGTGCTCTAGTTAATCTATAGCAAACTTTCTTCCCTTTGCAGGGAATAAGGCTCCCTTCTAACCCTCTCCTGCTGCCCTCTGGCCACGCTGTATCACACTGTGTACTGAGAACTCCAAGGCTTTTCCATGCCGTGTGCTGTGAAGCTTGTGTTTGGGACACAGGAATTAGAAGCCACTTGGCAAAAGGAATATAAAGGGCAGCTGCATCATCTCCATTTTGTCTTCAATTCCTCTTCCTACCTCTGGAGCAACTTCTCTACAAACTGAAGGCTTGAACAAAGGAGTGAATAATGTGGATGTTTACCAGAGAGCCTTTCAAGCCAGAAACTCACCAATACTGCTAAGAACCAGACGTATAGATTTCTGAATGTGTCTGACTGCTTTCCCATTTAACAACTCCCTTTTTCTTTCTTTCTTTCTTTCTTTTATAATAAACCTTTAACTTAGATGCTTTCTTGCTTATAAACCTTTAGTTTAGATGCCAATGATTGGCTGGCATCGTAGTATTTTGAGTAAGATCCAAACCTATACTGACCTGGTAATGTGGCTGACTGGGGTCAGAAGAACACTTTGTTTATATGAGCAGGGTTTTAAAATAACCTCTCACTGTGCTGGGCCTAGGCACTGATTGGGAGTCAGAGAACTGGAATGCAATAAAGGGGGCCGTGTGATTTCTTTTTTCAGTTTCTCGATAACCAGTGTGGGGGATCAGAAGCACAGTTGGTGAGTTTAACTTCCGTGTTAACCACCAGTTTGGGGAGCCTCTGCTCTCCCTTTTTCAGCCTGCCCTGGTCTTGGCATTTTCAGTGAGGACTAGCCCAGGCACACCGGGTCACACGAAGTATTAAAGTTAAATTAATAGAATGTTTTTTTATGAGAAAGTTTTATGAAATCAACGGAACCCCTTTGTTTTCTTTCATCTGAACAGGGTTTCCATTTTCCAAACCTGATGTGATCTCCCAGCTGGAACAAGGGGAAGAGCCGTGGGTCTCAGACCTGCAGGGATCAGAGGGAAAACAGACCCTGAGATCTTCCTGCAGAGGTGAGGAAACATTAAACCAACTCTGAGTGTGAAAGTGCCTGAAGGAAACTTCTGGGATGCCCTACGAAGTCCTTGAGAGGTCTCTCAGTTCATTATTGTTGCCAGCAGGGGTCATATTCTCAGGGTAACTATTGCTCATGGCTTCCCATAGATCCTAGCAGACACTAGGCAGTAGCTTCCTCCCTTCCCCCTGCGTATTTGGATGGGATTTGAAAGCCAAATTGATCCCCTCCTCTCTCCTGCTTTGGGGAAGAGTATGGGGGAGTTCAGTTTGTGATTTTTATTTGACCTCCCTCCAGCACTTAGTTTGTTTTGGCTTTTCACTTTTCATCCCTATTTGATGTTTCTGTCTTTTTCACAGCAGGTGATGCAATGGCATGTGAGAAAGAGGAGCAGAATTCTCAGCAGAAAAATGTTCAGCAAGTGGATAAACACAGAGCATTATTGCAAAGATCAAAAAGCAATGTGTCCAGGAGTCATGAGGAGGAAAAATCCTGTGAGATTCAGCACAGACCAGAAAGAGAACAAGGAAACCAGCCGGGGGTGAAAATGGGTAAACGTATTTCCTCTCAGGGAACTCAGAAGGACCTCAAGGAAACCACAACAAAGCAGGAAATCATCATTGGAAAGAGAAAAAATACATGCACAGAGTGTGGAAAAAACTTATGTGGCTACTCAGCCCTTCTTAATCATCAGAGAATCCACACAGGCGACTGGCCCCATGAATGCTGTGAGTGTGGGAAAAGCTTCAATCAGAGCTCACACCTTATCAAACATAGGAAAATCCACATGGGTGAGAAACCTTATGGATGCTCTAAGTGTGGGAAATGTTTCTTTAATCGTTCAGGTCTCATCTTACATCAGAGAATCCACACAGGGGACAGGCCCTACAAATGCAGTGAGTGTGGGAAAACCTTCACTCAAATATCAACCCTTTCTGTTCATCAGAGAATCCACACAGGGGAGAGGCCCTACGAATGCACTGAGTGTGGGAAAACCTTCACCAGCAGCTCAGACCTTTCTAAACATCAGAGAATCCACACGGGGGAAAGGCCCTATGAATGCTGTGAGTGTGGGAAAAGCTTCACTAGCAGCTCAGCTCTTTCTGTTCATCTGAGAATCCACACGGGGGAAAGGCCCTATGAATGCCGTGAGTGTGGGAAAAGCTTCATTCGCAGATCAGCCCTTTCTGTTCATCAGAGAATCCACACAGGGGAGAGGCCCTACGAATGCCGTGAGTGTGGGAAAAACTTCTCTTGGTGCTCAGCCCATATTTGCCATCAGAGAATTTGCAAGGGCAATGAACACCATAAAACCCTCTAGGGCTATCAATTTTTTGTCTTTAATACTTTTCCTAATTCCCACATAGTAACTTTTTAAATCTGTTTGAACTGTTTGCAGCACTGTTATCCCTCAGCTTGGCCAGATGAGTGGCCCATTTATGCCTTTTGTAGTTTGCCTTCTTTTGAGGTGGGCCCATTTGTCCTTTCTATCAACTCAATTATCCCACAAGTAACTGGAGTGTGCCCTTCCTATGAGGAACCAGGGAGCGTCACATTTATACCAGTCCTCCTATTGCAAAGTTATTGTTAGTCACCAGTGATACAGATTGTATCCTTGCCAGTTGTTCTCACGTTGCTCTGGGTTGTGCTGAAGAGCAGTTACATTGGGAATTTTTCATATTATAGTTAAATAAAGAGGAGCAGGGGAAAAAAGTGTCATTTCAGCCTCTGTGACACTGGAAGGAGATGGGGTGGTTCAGAGATTCCCTCCTTCCCCATCACTCCAGAACTGTTACATTTTGGCTTCTCTGTGCAGAGTTTATTTTCATCACATTCTATCCCTCCACTTCTCAAAATGTCATATGAGGAAGAGTTCTCAGCTGTCTGTGCTTGGAGATGATGCTTTGATTTCTTTCCTCCTATATCAGAGTCGCTATGACTGGAGCTGAAAGTGTCAAAGACCTGGAAGGGGAATTTAAATGGATCCCAAACACAGTGTGATTATTTGGCGTTTAAATTCCAGGTTTCATCTATTGGTAAAGCCACTTCTGGCAAGAGGACTATTTTGTCCCCCATTATGGGATGCTGGGATACTTACAAATTTGTAAACAACATAACTGGCTATTGAGAGAGTGCTGAGTGAAGCTGCTTTGAATGGATCAGAGGAGAATGTGATGGGAGAATCTCTTGTCCTGATTCTAAATAATCAGATGTAATCTGCTCTAGAATTTCTCTTGATACTTTCATTGCCATGTATTCTGTCTCTCTGTGATGTGGGTTTCTCTCTTTCCTGAAGGCTGTTTGCTCACCCAATTGGATATTAGTTCAGGTCGATAGGACGTAGCTCAGATTTCTTGGAGAATTGAAGACAAATGACCATTTCCTAAAGTCCTCATTTGTCACTTCAGCTTTGCTTTTTCCCCACCCCTCCATGGTGACACGGAGAAAGTTCAAGTGCAATTCTGTCAACAGTGGAGAACTCTCCAATTTACTGCACATGCTGACAAAGAAACAGCAGTGATTTAAAATCTCCATTTGGAAATGGTGAACAACAGCAGAACCCCAACTAACTGAGGGAAGTGCATACGATCACAGTGGAGTTCAATTATTTAAGTCAGTATTTTCTCAGATGATTTGGGGAGAGAATTCCACATTAAGTGATTTTTAACTTGGCAAAGTGCCCATGTATTTGGTTCCCAAAGCATTTTTATAACCCATGCCCCACAGAAGATCTTTCCTATTCGGAATGCTCCCCTTCATGATGCAGATGTTGAGGAAAGAGAAGTGGTATTTTTGTTCAATTTATCCTTAATAGATGCTCAAAATGTGTATAAAATGAAATCAATGTTGGAAATCTAATAGCAGCAGAAAAATAGCTCTTTTTAAATAGAAATTCTAGCTCTGGTAATGAAGATTCTGATCCAGGCCTGTATCCAGTCCCTTGCCTGGCCCTGTGTCACCAAATTAAAGAAAAGCTGGGCACGTTTCCGGAAGCCGTTGCTTACGACACTGCTGAGATTTTGAGTGGTTTTGTAAAGGATTCTACTTCTGAGAAGTGTAAATTCACCCTAAAAAGGGCAAGGAAACAAAGGGCATCGGGGATGTATGTTTTTTCGGATGAGGCAAGAAAAGGGAGTAGCATTGTCCCCCTTGGGTAGCCCCTGTTCAATTCCAGGTCAGAAAGCAAATCTCTTCTGCAAGAATATCCAAAAAATATTGTGTTTCACTTCACTTCATAAGTACAGGTGTGTGGCATTTAAATGATGACCCTAAAATTTCATAAAAGCAAAGAACGCTGAACAAAAAAGTGTGGGAAATACGTCTGTATCTGAGAAAATGGCTTGGAATGAAGAAAGACAAAAATTGATCGGTCGAGAGAAAAGGCCCTGTTTCCCCCTAGTTTGGAACTTCTCTCACAACTACTGGAATAGAAAAGCTAAACAAATGGTGTCCTATTGTTGCAAAGGAGATTGAAGTGAGGCCATTTTCTCCAGATAAAAGAAAATGGTCATGTCAGGAGTGGGATTTGAAACCACGTCGCTATGCAGAAACCAGAACACCCAAGAGAGAGGAAAAAAGAGTCTTAAAACGGGCACTTTGGACCAGTCCCAAATCCTAACGCTACAAAGAATGTGACTTATCAACCCTAGTTTTCATTAATATTTGATGACACTCTTTAGGGAGGCCAAGATGGCACATCTCTTTCAACTCCTAGAGACCTTCTCCAGTACAGCTGATTTTTAGGCACACTCACCCGGACCTAAAGTTACACGTTTCCTGGAGTTCCATGAGTTCTGCAGTGTTGGAATCTCCCTGCTCACGTTTTAAGCGAACAAAAGATGGGTGCTGGCATTCTGAGGCCCTCAAAATCCTGCCCTGGGGGCCAGACAGTTAAGCAACCAGCATCCACAACCTCTACCATGATAGCATCCTGTCTGGCAACAACTCACTTATCAATAGCTGGGGTCTGAAATCCTCATTTCTTTGTTGTTCTATCACTGTAGTCTCCACTTTCCTATTGCTTGTCTGTATAATCTCTGTCTGGTTCTGTGATTGTTTCTGTCTGCTGGATAATTAATTTGTTGGGTGTAAAGCAATTAAGGTGGTGGGGTATAACTGGTTAGATAATCATGTTACACTATGTTGGGATTGGTTAGTTACATTTCAGTAAAATGATTGGTTAAGGTATAGCTAAGCAGAACTCCAGTTTTACTATATAGTTTGCAGTCAATCAGGAAGTAAGCGGGGGGAATGGAATGGGGGTAGGGGAATTGGAGTTGTGTTTTGCTAAGGGGGGAATAGAAAGAGGGACATAGACAAGCCTCTGTGGTGTCAGAGCTGGGAAGGGCGATACCGAGGAAGAAAATTGGAATCATTGCTTGCTGGAAGTTTACCCCAATAAACATTGAATTGTTTGCACCTCTTGAACTGCGGGTATTGCTGCTCTCAGGTCATGCGAGAAGGACCAGGGAATGGGAGCGTGATGGGATAAACCCTCTAAGAAGTACATCTTTCAGGGTGTGAAAAACCCTGGAATCAGTATAATTAAGCTGACCTAAGCCATGGTTAGATAGTACTAAATGAAAGGAAAGATTGTTCTGTCAATGTAGCTATTACAGGGATGGAAAACCCCTCCACTCACTATAGCAACTGTCTACTCCACAGTGCTAGAGCAGTGTCACAGCAGCATTTTAAGTGTAGACAGCCTCAGAGTGAGACCAGGTCTGGCTCTGTGGATGCTCAGGCACTACAAGAGCAGTGACAATACACGAATGCTTCCGTAGTTGGCAGGATTCAAACTTGCCTGGGGAGACCCCAATGGATTTCTAGTCCATCGCCTTAACCACTCGCCTGCAACTACTTGATGTATAGGTGCTTCACTACACAATGATTCTGTTCTCACTGAATTGTCACTTCAAATTGCTCAGACCAGCTCCCCCAGCACACTCCTGGCTGTGCATTAGTGTAAGTGTGTCCATGGCTGAACAACAAGGGTTCCTGCCCATTTCCCTTCTGGCTGGAGCATGATTAGAGTGTGTTTGTGGTTAACGACATTGCTATAGATTTTTGTTCATTCCCCACACTGACAATTCAGACCGTCCTGTTCCTATTCGAATCTGCACCAGATCATGCCAATAGCCGGAGTCAGGATTTCTCTGGGGCACTGAAATGTTTCAGGGGGTTGGTGCATGAACTCAGCCTTGCATCCATCCCTGATGTTTCATGGACTAACAGCAGCAGCGTAAAGAAAGAGCTGATCCAATATCTCACTGTCAGAGGTGAAGGTGGCCTCGTCCCGTCTGCATGACCATTGCCATTGCAGGAGAGAAGGTTTCAATGGAATCGAATGCCCTGGCTCAGACAAGAGACACAGGGAGGTTTTGCTGTTCATGGATCTGTGCAAAGGAAATTGTGTCTCTGTGTGAAATTGAGGAGGGAAATGAAACGTCCACATGGTGGCCCAATGCCCTAAGGAATGTGGGCGATGGACTCCAGCTGGGAAATGATTTCACAGGATCAATGTATTGCCCTGATTAAAAGCTATGGCTAAAAAGCAGCCACTGTTGTCAGTACCTGAACCTGTGTAGGGACCCGAGTGGGTATCAAGTCCATTGCCTTAACCAGGGGTAGTCGATTATTTTATCAAGATTCAAATTTCTTGGTCAAGGTATGGTCAATGTATAGACGCCAGAGAAAATAATACACTGATGCTAAGAAGAAGAATATAGAAATATTTTGCAGCCGCTATGGGCATAACTATGATAATTGTTCTGTGTTTCACTCTTTATATATGGCACCACCTTCCTTCCCTTTAGACTTCTAGTTTACCAAGGGTAAAACTAAACGTCTCTTCAGATACCAGGGAGTGTTTGTGTTCATTCCTGCTAGCTACACAGGGATTTGATGTAGCTGCTTTCAATCCTCCGGCTCTGCCGGGATAAGTAACATTTCAGGCTGTCACTGAACTGAAGGAGGGAGATCATTTTTTGACAGGTTATGCCTCCTCTTAAAGGTGTTTGTCTGGCAGCCTTGTTTCCTAGGTCTCTCCTGAGGGAAGAAAGTTACTGTGCAAAATACCAAACCTTTTAACAGAGCGGAGGGAAAGGCAACGGCCACATGATGAGGCCAATATGTACCACTACATGATTCTTTTATGTGGGATGACTCTGAACACTGACTGATCTGCACTCTCTTGTGTTTGAAGAGATGTTTAGTTTTGCACTTGGGAACCTATAAGGCTGAAGCAATGTTATGGATAGTGACACTGCGATTGAAGGGTGATTTAAGGTTGTAAAAATTGTTAAAAACACTGAGCTTAAACGTGAACTGCCTGTTATTAAAGGCTGGTTTCCCCACGTTGGTTCCATAAGCTCTGCTAGAAAGGCGCTGGGTTCTCTCCTGCCTCGGTGGGAACTCAAGGGAATCGTCCCCTGCTGCCCTTGGCTCCAGGCTGTTTTTCTGGGGAGGGGGCAGGGAATTGATTTGTTTGCTGTTGAGAAGGGAGCCAGGGCAGTTCTCAGGGAACGAGAACTCCCGGCATCTGCCCAGCCCAGCCCAGGCTGTTGCCCTGTCCCAGCCTCTGTTCCCCTGGGGGCCCTGCATGTTTGACTCTAGAGCAGGCCGGGAGCAGCAGCTGAGGCAGAGGACACCTGGGCTGGGCAGATAGGAGGGAGTTTAGCAAGTGGAAATGGTAAAACCGCAGTGAAGTATTACCTTGGACTCGACAGCATTTCTCCATTGGTCTGTCTTCTTTGGGGCAGGGACAATGACACGTCCTGCTGCATTCGTCATTTCAAAGGGTGGTTTAGGATTTTCATTCTCAGACACAGTGCACAAAGCAGGACTCAACCCAGGATGCAAATGAAATGAGCCACTCACAGGTTCTGGCAGCCACAATGAGCCTTTGGTGCGAGAGCTCAGACCTGCCCCTGTCCCAGAGGGAGGGGGGTGTCTACAAGGGGCTTGGACCACTGATCTACCAGCGCCTAACTCCCAAACTATCAGTAACTCTATCACCAGTGCCCGTGAGTGTAATTTAAACCATGAGAAAAACCACACTAGGCTAGACCAAAGGCCTATCTCGCTCTGAATCTTGTCCTCTGACAGTAGCCAATAGCAGGTGCCCCAAAAGCCACCACTGGGAGTTGAACCCAGGATCACCTGTTTACAAGGCAGGTGCTTTAGCCAGCTAAGCCATGTTGCCTGCCTGGGTGTAAGATATAGTGTCTGCCCACACCTGACTCCCTGCCATCTCCACCAGGACCTGACAAGCTTTCCTTGTGTTTGGATTCTGCAAAGCAGAGGAGCAGGTGACGTTTTCCTTGCAAGCTGTGTGTGAGTGAATCTTTGGCCAGGTCTGCACTACAAAGTTGTTTCAGCAGAAATATATTGCTCAGGTGTGTGAAGAACACACAACGCTCCCTCGGTCGGCAGCTTGCTGTGGCTGGTGTACATACTGCAATGCCACGTCTGGCGACAAAACTGCCCTGTTTTGGTGACAAAATAAAACCACTTCGATGAAAGGCCTAGAGCTTTTTGCAGCAAACTTACAGTGACAGAGTGCCAGTGTAAATGCTGCTGGTCATTAAATCACCATAACTGGCCTTCGCCAGTATCCCACAATGCCCACCGTGAACTCACCTGCCCTGCATTCCTGCTAAAGAGGCTTGGCCTCTCCCCTTTCATAGCTCCAGGAAGTTCTGGAAGCTGAGCCTGCTGCTCTGCTCCCGCAGCCAGGAGCAAATCACTGCCGTGGAATGCTGCTCTCCGGCCCTGCGAACACAGAGCAGGGTGGCGGGAACTTCCATACATGGGGGGCCACCGGCATCCGAACTGTGACACCCCATGAAACCCCTTCCCTCGAGGAGGCTCTTACCTTCTAAACAGGGACGGCTGTTTTCTAGTAAAATCACTAAAAGGGAAGGAGAAAACTCGAAAGAGGTTCCTCCTGGTGCTCACATCCTTGAACCCGAATATTCCCTCAGTCCTCAAAGAGAGACCTGGAGAAGGAGACTTGCTGCAGCAAAGCCACAGGGGTCTCTGAGGTTTCTCTGGCCCCTCGCCCCTGTCCTGCCTGGCTGATGTCAGCATCTCTCTGTGAGGTCACCACCTCCCCCCCACACCTTTGACCAATAGTCTGAGGTCTTGCAAAAGGCCTTTGTGATGTCACTGCCACACCCCTCCCTTGCTGGGCTAATGTCCTGCCCCTGGCCAGGCGCTGTGGCGGTTTGAGCTGCTCCCTGGGGACCACCCCACTCAAGGAGCGTTCGTTCTAGGCAGCAAGCCGATTAGACAAGAAAACATCAGACGCTGCTCCCAATGCTACGCTCAGTTTTTCAGCAATTAGTCGACTTTAGGGCCAGAAGAGACCATTAGAGCAGCTAATCTGACCCCCTGCATATCACAGGCCTCCTGTAGGACACAAGAGCTACTTTGGGGGCAAAGACATTCCAGAAAGGCATCTAGTCTTCATGAAATGACATCAGGAGATGGAGAATCCACCACTTTCCTTGGTAGCTTGTTCCTGTGGTGAATCATCCTCGCTGTTGAATATTTGTGTCTTAGTTGTAATATGAATTTGTCTCTTTTCACCTTCCAGCCATTGGGTCTTGTTATTCCTTTCTCTGCTATTTTAAAGAGTCCTTTAATATCCAATCTTTTCTCTCCATTAAGGCACTTCAACACTTCAATGAAGTCACTTTTCAATCTTCTTTTGATCAGCTAAACAGGTTGAGCTCTTTCGATAGCTCACTAGAAGGCATTTTCCTCCAGACCTCACAACATTGTTGGCTCTTTCTGCCCCAGCTCCAATTTCACAACATCTTTTTCAAATGAGAACACCAAAGCTGAAGGCAGTATTCCAGTATCAGTCTCACTGATGCCGTGTCATCTCCTGTGACGTTATTGACATAATCTGTAACTGTATAGATCACCATTGCGACCACTGTTCTATATTTGCAGCCAATATTGTAGAAAGGTGTCGTGCAAGGGGTCTATGGAGAGGTTCTGATTGGTTGATTATAATGATGCTATCTCTAGATGTGTATCATTATTGTAGTTGACGTTATGAATATTGGCTCCATGCTGCCCGCATTTCAATCTTGTGCTCTGCTTCTGGTGTCAGTTCTGTCTAGCCTGCTTGATGGCCCATTAAGGACCATCAGCTATACAATCACCCCATTGAGAGAAGGCAGATACGCCTTGTGACTCAGCAAGGTAGCAGGGACCTGCCTATGGAGAGAAATCTAAGGTTTTTCTATGCCACGTGCTGGATAGAGTGTCCTTGGGACAAAGAAAGCAAAGACAACATGGCAAGAGACTATAAAAGGCTGATGCCTCGTCTCCATCTTGTCTTCAATCCTGCTTTATACCTCTGGAGGGACTTTGCGACAAACTGAAGCTCTGTACAAAGGACTGAATGACCCATCCCAGCTTTGAATAGACTCCAGAGACTTGATTTGAACTTGCAGTTTATTCCATCACTGTTACAAGCCTGAACCAAGAACTTTGCCATTACTGTATGTGAAGGGTTCAAATCCATGTGCATTTTATATAAGAACCTGGTCTATGGATTGTGCCAGTTCTTTTCCAGACCCAAAGTCCAGAGTATGGTCAAGGACCAGAGGCCTAGCAAATAGTGACCAGCTAAGAGAAAGCTGGGTAAACAGAAAGCCTTGCTTGCTAAGATAGGCCTGGTCAGCAAATTGCCAGGTGTTGGAGCTTAGAACTAAATGATTGTGTCTTATTCAGAACTGCAGACTGAACAAAGAATCCCTATTGTGTTTGTTTCTTCTCTAGGGAGACATTCTTCCCACAGATCCAACCTTGAGTTTATGAAAAGTTGGCACGTCAGTATAAGATATGGCATCCTTCCACCTCCCTTCCAAGGGACCAATGCCTGCCTTAAGACACACAGAAAACAATCTTTATTGCCATAGACTTTCACTCTTTCTTTGCTTTAACCCCTAGGAATGTACCTGTTGGACAATCAAAGTAGTTGCTCCATTCCTATGGATCCCAAATCAGAATTCAACATATATATTTTATACTAATAACATTTTATCAAAGTATGAATGAAATGTTAACTTGCTAACTTGAGACCATGGGTGGAGACATTATCTAATCTGTTAATCATTGGCTAATGTGCTTATCCTGTCTTGCAAAATCTGTCCCGGGGTGTGGAACTGCCTGGCCTGTCACTTTCCCCCGCCCGTGGAAAATCTATATATTCTATTGGAATTAATTAATTAACAGTGTTTCTGAGCCTAATAAGCCCACTCCGCCAGCACTGTGTGTAATAAAGTCCTATTCTTGACCTCTACACGATGGAGATTTGTGTCCTTCACAGACACCTGCTGAATAAAGAGGAGATTAAGTATCCAGCTTGGCTGAATGTGTCTCCTCTCCCCACAGCTTGGTGATCTTTTGAGGAAATGGAGAAGACTGCCTTTGCCTAGCTGTACATCGCTTGCAAAAGAAACAGGTCTTTTTGGTGACAAGTGTTGAAAGGAGCCATTAGACAAATGTGGAGACAGGAAAAATGTCCCCCAATTGAACTGGCATCTGTGGATGCTGAAGCCACAACACAGAGCGCTAAACACTATATGAGAACGGGTGGTGTCAGAAGAGTCTCTACCAAAGCCTTTTCCCACCAGCAGGGGCCTCTCTGTGCACAGAACTCCTGGTAGCATGATGGCTGCAGGCAGTGGAGAACTCCATTTTGGCATCTCTTTTGTGGTGAACATCTGCAGTGGCTATTAAAAGGTCTCTAGATAGTGATCTTTGTGAAGAGCTGGCTGAAGAACCTTCCTACTAATCAGGAGAGCCTGGCTTGGCCCGACAGTTCTTCCCTGCCGAACCTAGTGTGTCTGTTGGCTCCTTTTTTTTGTATCTCTTTTCAGAAAAAGAAAAGATCTGTCAGCAGAATCCTTCTAAGTGCTTGTTCAAGACAGAGAGAGCCTTCCTTGCGGCTAAGTCTTGGTGCCATGGGGCATGCCTCACCACAGCACCTCCTGCTGACCATCCTAGCAATTAGCTCTGGTTCACCGGTGCACCTTCATCTAGTAGCGTCTGGCCACCATCTGTTCTATCATTAGGACCCATGTTGCTCTCAGGACTTCAGTGTCCTCTTATGGACACAGCCCTCTGGCTGTGCCCCACTCAGTTCTCTCCCCTGCTGGGTGGGGGGGGATGTCCTCTACCCAGACACTTGCCTCAGTGGCCGGCTGCAGTCCAGGGTGTAGCCACCTGTGTCAGTGGATACTGAGGCAAAAGGTGTGAACCTCCAACCCTGCCATCTGTTTCCCTGGACCATTTCCCAACAGACCTAGAACCTTCCTCCACCTTTGTATCAGGGCCTTAGTCTGGCAGTAGTCAGCCAGGAGGTCACTCATGTACCCCTTACCCCAGCACTACTCTGATCATGGTGCCCTCCCGGCTCCTTCCTGGCAGCCAATCCTCCCTCCTCAAACTCCAAGGAGTGACTAACTCTTGCTGTGCTGAGCAGCTCTTTATATATGGGCTGCTCCAGCAAGCCTTCTCCTGACTGGAGCTGAAGGAAAGGTTACCATGACTCAGAACTGTACCGAGGTTGCTGCGACTGAAACACAGATCACTAACCATTATATGATCACAGTGACTGGTGGGAGAGGCACATGTTAGAAGTCCTCTGTCTACTCAGCTGTGGCTTTCTGTGTATAGAGAGCCAGACACCTCAAGATCTGCAAGTCTTGAGGGAAATGGGGAATGTTTGTACTTTAGAATTTGCAGGTGTTGACTTGAACCATCAAATGGAACAGTTGCCAAAACCTTCTTCAGGCAGGCACCATGGCTTAGCTGGCTAAAACACCTGCCTAGTAAACAGGAGATCCTGGGTTCAACTCCCAGTGGTGCCTTGTTGTATGGCTTTTGTCTCCTCTGCTCACATTTTCCTGTGTCTTCCTAGGAAACAGAAGAGGCCTCCCTTGGTATCCAAGTCATTGCTTGCTAAGGAAAAGGCTTCTTTGGAGAGAAGCATTGGAAACAATCAAATCACAAACCTGGAGTTGATTAAAAGGCTGCTATGACTGGCATTGGCATGGCGGTTGCTTAAACTGCAATTGCTGCAACACGAGAGCCTGCGCCACACATCCTTGTGATTCCCTGGAGATGTTCACACAC
This sequence comes from Mauremys mutica, assembly GCF_020497125.1. NCBI lineage: Eukaryota > Metazoa > Chordata > Testudines > Geoemydidae > Mauremys > Mauremys mutica. The sequence goes on from NW_025423144.1 coordinate 68,344, forward strand.
AGATGTCATGTCACCTTCCTTTTGATTGTCATTGATGAAAAATGGAGCGGTTGGGAGAAAAGTCCCAGGGAGTCGCACCGTGGCTAAGCTGGGTGACTCACCTGCCAGGTAAAGTGGAGTTAGGGATGCAGCTCCCAGTGGTGCCTTAACAAATGTGTCTGCTCTTCCCACCTTTTGGTGAATCTTTTGCGGAAACAGAGAAGACTGCCTCTGCCTTGCAATGCAAATGCTTGCAAAAGAAACCAGTTGTTTTTTCTGACAAGTGTCAGAAGGAGGCACATAAGAAATGTGGAGACAAGGAAAAGGTCATCGTAACTCCACTTGCATCCATGGCTCTTGAGGCCAGAATGCAGAGCACTAAGCACTGGATGACCACAGCAAAATCTAAACTTTACACCTTATTACACTAGGCAGTAGTTAGGTCAAGCAATTTTCTCATCCTACTGGATGTTACCTTCCTTAATACATAGAATTCCCCCTAAAACCTGGATTACTGTCCTCAGATGACCTTCATTTTCTCAGGATTCCTGCTGCTTCCAGCATAGGTGGGGGAGGAGAAAGGCAAAAACATGATGCCACAGTCTCCTATTTTATATCCTTAGTTCAAGTGTCTAGAAGACACTTGCCCAGACGTGTCCGGGTGGGCTCTGCTGAGTCACTAGGTTGGGGAATCCTCCTGGTGTGGTCTTGTGCAACTGAGTCATAGACTTGAGCAGTCCCCACAGTGTTGTGTTTGGGCATCTGTCACTGAACTGGAAATCCCTTAATTACAAATTCCTCTGCTGATTCATGGCTGTTAAACACCCTCCTCGGCAGGGGTCACTAGCAAAAATTATAGCCTATTTCAGTAACAACCATACAGCAAAATGCATAACTTCACACACCCTCATGCTATACATATTTGGACAGAATAACCGATTTCAGCAGATCATGACTTTTCATATGATAACTTACATGGACTGGTTGGTAGGACATATCACAGCCATATATGAATGATGACTATGTGAGCTACAGGGAGCTATTTTGAAGTACAGCATGTCACAAAAGCCTCTAGAGACTGGCCTTTGGGAAGAGCTGGCTGAAGAGCCTTCTGAGTAACTGAGAGATCCAGGCTTGGCCCTGCCAGTTTGTGCTTGCGAACTAAACTTCTCCGTTGGGCTCCCTTTTTTGTGTCTCTTTCACAGAAACAGAGCAGAAGTTCTTGGCCAATCCTTGAAAGTGCTTGTTCAAGACACAGAGAGCCTCTGTGCTGGGGCAGGGGTAGGGGGTGCAGGAGGTGGTCGGGGGTGGAGGTGCTTACCTCGGGCAGCACAGCTCCCAAAGTGACTGGCACACACTCCCCTCCGACAGTGGCTCCTAGGCAGTGGGATACGGGGGCGGGTCAGCTGTGGCGTTTGCACTCAGGGCTGCAGGGATATGCCGGCCACTTCCAGGAGCAGTGTGGCAGGGAGGGAGGGGGCAGAGTGGGCAGGGAGCCACCTTAGCGCTGCTGGCACATCTCCGTGTGTCACTTGGGGAGGCATCAGGTCTCTGTGGGCTGCCTGGGGCAGGGGCAGTGGCCGAGGGGGCTCGGGCCACCCCTTTGCCTCCTCTCTCCAGGCTCCCAGCCCATCTTGCCGGCCGACAGGGAATTTAGGGTGCAGCAGCGCAGGGAGCAGGAAGGGCGAACCACAGCGGCTGCCTCCCCCACATGCAGGAAAATGGCTTGACCTGCTGGCCCCACGGACTAAGGCACCAGGCCTCCAGCTTGCCCCATTCGACCCAATGGGTTGATCTTGTGGCCAGAATTATTTGCAGTCGGGATTTCCCCCAACAGTGCCCCACAGGGGTCCAGGGTCAGCTCCAGCACAGGCCACACAGGAAGTCTTAATGCTCGAGCTGCAGCACATGCTGGGCAGGCTCTAGGCCGGGCTCCCCATGGCAGGAGAGAAGACGACGACTCTGCCCCTGGAGGGGCAGGCTGGGGCTTCCTGGATCCCATTTGTGCACAGCCAGCACCCTGCCCCCACTCCCATGTCATCAATGGCACCCCCCAGGTCAGCCAGAATGGAGCAGCGGTTTTCACTGCACCAAGTCCACTTACGGCTTACAGGCAACTCCCAGACGCACCACAGCCCACCATGTCGGCCAGAAAGGAGCCCACTCAGCCTCGCCATTGCTGCTTTTCCGTCCCCCCAGAACCTGCTTCTCCTGGGCTGCAAGGAGCCATCCCTGGGATGCCAAGGGGCAGGCACAGGGGTCTGTCTCCTAGCAGCCAACCGCACCTCCATGGGTTTGGTCCTCAGAAGGGCAGGTGGGGGTTTCCTGGATCCCAGTTGCTCACAGCCAGCCCAGCCTCCACCTCTAAAACCATCA
>NW_025423145.1:0-68960 GCF_020497125.1 Mauremys mutica
GCTGCACAAGTCATAGATTCTGTGGCTTCTGCAGTGGCCACTGCAGCTGACTCCATGGCTGCCCCAGCAGCTGGCCTGGGGGCAGCCTGAGCAGTGGTTCCAAGGGAGGCAGGCGCAGCCACATCTCAGTGGCTCCTGGCACCTGTCCCGAGGTGGCCGGAGCAGGGCTGGCCTCTGGGGCTCCCCTGACCTGGCAGCATCTGGAGTGGCCGTGGGTCCCCGGGGCTTCTCTCCCAGTACATGGTGCCATGGGCCCCCTGGACTCCCTGCGCCCACAGCTGGTGCCACGGACCCCCTGGGCCTCCCTCCCCAAGACTCAATGAGGGGTATTTATGGTATAAGTTATGGCCGGGTCACAGGCAATGAGCTTTTGGTTTTTGCCCGTGATCTGTCCATGACATTTACTAAAAATACCTGGGATTAAATCTTCGCCTTCCTCATTATCGATCAAATAAATCGAAACGCCTCCACCTGCAAGTGGATTTAGCCCAGGACCCTCAGCGTCAGCAGCTGTTATGCCCCCACTGAGCTCTCTGGTCAGGTGTCCTAGCGCTGGAAGCCTCCTTTTTAGATCCTAAAATAGCGTTTTTGCACTGGGGGGGCTGAAATTTTGGACCGGACATTGTAGCTGCACCGTTATTTTACTGAATTGCTTCAAAACAGCAAGTCAAGAAAGTCTCCTAAGTGCCAGGCTCTCTGCCATGGAAACAGCTGCCCCTGCTCTGCAGGAGTCTGTGCGTTCCACACAGCAACGTACACACCTGCTCCACACTGAAGGGGGATCAGACAGCGACAGGATTGGTAACACAAATACTTCAGACTATTAACTCCAGGTCCCTTCCTTTCTTTAACCCAGGATGTGCCAGTCACCTGGTAACCATGGTGTTATCTTCACCTTAAAATACCTCTCAGTACATTTTCTGTGAGCCCTCCACCCCCTGCCCTCCCTGCAGCCAACCCCTGTCTCCAGCCAGCCCCGCACGCCCCGGCTCCAGCCAACCCCTGCTGCACCCCCCTGCCCTGCCTCCAGCCAGACCCTGTCTGCAGCCAGCCCTGCATCCCCTGCCCTGCCCGCAGCCAGCCCCTGTCTGCAGCCAGCCCTGCACCCCCTGCCCTGCCCGCAGCCAGCCCCTCTCTGCAGCCAGCCCCGCACCCCCTGCACTGCCTGTAGCCAACCCCTGTCTGCAGCCAGCCCTGCACCCCATGCCCTGCCCGCAGCCAGCCCCTGTCTGCAGCCAGCCCTGCACCCCCTGCCCTGCCTGTAGCCAGCCCCTGTCTGCAGCCAGCCCTGCAGCCCCTGCCCTGCCCGCAGCCAGCCCCTCACCCCATGCCCTGCCAGCTGCCAGCCCCTCTCTGCAGCCAGCCCTGCACCCCATGCCCTGCCTGCAGCCAGCCCCTGTCTGCAGCCAGCCCCTGTCTGCAGCCAGCCCCGCACCCCATGCCCTGCCTGCAGCCAGCCCCGCACCCCCTGCCCTGCCCGCACCAGCCGCGTCCTCCCTGCCCTGCCTGCAGCCAGCCCCACATCCCCAGCCCACAGCCAGCCCCTGCCACACCCCCTGCCCTGTCTCCAGCTAATTCCTGCCGCACCCCCCTGTGGCCCCACCCAAAGCCAGCCAGCCAGCCACACACCCCCAGCTGTGCACACCCTGCCCTGTCTCCAGCCAACTCCTGCCACACACCCCTGCCTGAAGCCAGCCAGTCCCGCACTCCTCTGTCTCCAGCCCTGCCAACCCCGATGCACCCCGCTGCGTCCCTGCCTGAAGCCAGCCAGCCCCACACACCCCTGTCTCCAGCCAGCCCGGCACCCCTTGCCCTGCCTGCAGCCAGACCCTACCTCCAATCAGCCCCTGCCCTGCCTCCAGCCGGCCCCATGGCCACTGGTGCCCTGCAGTTCCCAGGGCAGTAACCCTGCACACCTGCTTCAATGAGGGGGGCAGGGAGCAGCTGGGACCCACACATGTGCACACCCGAGGGTGACCAGACAGCAAGTGTGAAAAATCAGGACAGGGAGTGGGGGGGGTAATAGGATCCTAGATAAGGAAAAGACCCCAAAATTGGGACTGTCCCTATAAAATTGGGACATCTGGTCACCCTAGCACCCCCCCAGGACTCCTGAGTTCCATTGCTGGGTTTCCTATTGGTTCCACTGCTGGTTGTTTTCCTTTTCCTGGGGGACTCTGGGCAAGTTGCTCCCCCCTCTAGGGCTCCGTCCCCAGCAGGCAAATGGGGATTTCGTACCTTCCCGCTATTGGAAAGTGCTGGGAGAATCCCCCAGCCAAAGCTGCTCTGACAGAGCTAAGCAGCATCTGACCATTCAAGGTCGGAGCGCACTGCCCAGGAGGAGGAGTGTCTGGCTCTGGGGTTTCACTTCAGCCCAGTCGATAGAGAGGGGCCCAGCCATGGGGTTTGGCTCAAGAAGGCCAAGTCTCCAATTTGTTAAGGGCGTTTTGAATTCCAATCCTGTGCTCCAAAGTGCTTGGTGTCAGTTGCACATTTTAGAACGATACTCTCCACTCCATTTTCCAAATCATCATTCATATTGTTTACCCACCTCCACTAGGCCTGGAACTCTGCCAAAGAAGGAAAGAGGCTGGGTTTGGGATGATTTGTTCTTGACAAATCCATGCTCACTTGTCCTAAGAATCAAATTATCCTGTAGGTTCTGCTGACAAACTGAGTGTTTAAGAATGCATTGCAGTATCTCTCCAGCTATGGAAGTGAGGCTGGCTAGTCTGTAAGTCCCAGGGGTCTCTTTGTTCCCCTTTGAAAGATAGGTCCTGTCTTGTTCATGGATGGGAAGATGTTCTTTTTCAGGGATCTCAAATGAGAACTGAGGCACAACACCGGGTTTGTTAAGGCCACAAAAATGGAGGCAGGAACCTCTTCTCTCCTGCTGGCAAAGAACCCCAGGTACCGAAAAGACAGAGACTCACATCCCTGAATGGGTTTTAGAAAAGGCAATGGTTAAAAAGTTTGGCCCCGACCATTTCTTGTTTCCACAGACTAGACATTTTAGCAAACTTTAGAATTCCTTGGTGCTAAACACCGTGAAACTCCCCTTTCTCCTTCACAGAGGGCTTTATCGCCCCTTATCTCACTCAGGCTCACGACTGCCCAGAGCTCGAGAACTGTCCCTGTTCCCATTGGAAAGATGGGGAGGAGCCTGAGGTATAGAGAAGGGAAGTGACCTGTCACCAGATGGATCAGACTGAACAGGTTTCAAACCTCCAGGAGGCTCTTATCTTCTAAACAGGGACGGTTGTTTTCCAGTAAAATCACTAAAAGGGAAGGAGAAAACTCGAAAGAGGTTCCTCCTGGCGCTCACGTCCATAAACCCGAATACTCTCTCAGTCCTCAGAGAAAGACCTGGAGAAGGAGACTTGCTGCAGCAAAGCCACAGGGGTCTCTGAGGTTTCCCTGGCCCCTCACCCCTGTCCTGCCTGGCTGATGTCAGCATCTCTCTGTGAGGTCACCACCTCCCCACCACCTTGGGCCAATAGGCTGAGGTCCTGCAAAAGGCCTTTGTGATGTCACTGCCACACCCCTCCCTTGCTGTGCCAATGTCCTGCCCCTGGCCAGGCACTTTGCAGGTTTGAGCTACTCCCTGGGGATCACCCCACTCAAGGAGCATTCGTTCTAGGCAGAAAGCCGGCTAGACAGGGAAACATCAGACGCTGCCCCCAATGCTACACTCAGTTTTTCAGAAATTACTCGACTTTATGGCCAGAAGAGACCATTAGAGCATCTAATCTGACCCCCTGCATATCACAGGCCTCCTGTAGGACACAAGAGCTACTTTGGGGGCAAACACATTCCAGAAAGGCATCTAGTCTTCATGAAATGACATCAGGAGATGGAGAATCCACCACTTTCCTTGGTAGCTTGTTCCTATGGTGAATCATCCTCACTGTTGAATATTTGTGCCTTAGTTGTAATATGAATTTGTCTCTTTTCACCTTCCAGCCATTGGGTCTTGTTATGCCTTTCTCTGCTCGATTAAAGAGCCCTTTAATACCCAATCCTTTCTCTCCATTAAGGCACTTCAGCACTTCAATGAAGTCACCTTTCAATCTTCTTTTGATCGGCTAAACAGGTTGAGCTCTTTCAATAGCTCCCTAGAAGACATTTTTCTCCAGCCCTCAGAACATTTTGGTGGCTTTTTACTGCTCTAGCTCCAATTTCACAATATCTTTTTCAAATGAGGACACCAAAACTGGAGGCTATTCCAATATCAGTCTCACTGATGCCGTGTCAGCTCCTGTGATGTTATTGACATAATTTGTAACTGTACAGATCACCATTGCAACCACTGTTCTATTTTTGCCGCCAATATTGTAGAAAGATTGTCGTGTAAGGGATCTATGGAGAGGTTCTGATTGGCTGATTATAATAATGCTATCTCTGGATGTTTCAGAGTAGCAGCCATGTTAGTCTGTATACACAAAAAGAACTGGAGTACTTGTGGCACCTTAGAGACTAACAAATTTATTTTAGCATGAGCTTTCGTGAGCTACAGTTCACTTCTTCGGATGCATAGAATGGAACACACAGACTGGAGATATTTATACATACAGAGAACATGAAAAGGTGGAAGTATGCATACCAACAGGAAAAGTCTAATCAATTGAGATGAGCTATCATCAGCAGGAGGAAAAAAAACCTTTTGAAGTGATAATTAAGATGATCCATAGAAGGTGTGAGGAGAACTTAACATAGGGAAATAGATTCAATTAGTGTAATGACCCAACAATTCCCAGTCTCTGTGTAGGCCAGAGTTAATTGTATCTAATTTGCATATTAATTCGAGTTCAGCAGTTTCTCTTTGGAGTCTGTTTTTGAAGTTTTTTTGTTGGAAAATTGTCACCTTCAAGTCTGTCACTGAGTGGTTAGAGAGGTTGAAGTATTCTCCCACTGGTTTTTGAATGGTATGATTCCTGATGTCAGATTTGTGTCCATTTATTCTTTTGCGTAGAGACTGTCCGGTTTGGCCAATGTACATGGCAGAGGGGCATTGCTGGCACATGATGGCATCTCTAGATGTGTATCATTTTTGTCGTTGACGTTATGACTATTGGCTCTATGCTGTCTGTATTTCAAACTTGTGATATGCTTCTGGGGAACACCCCGGACAAGTTGGTGTCAGTTCTGCCTAGCCTGCTTGATGGCCCATTAAGGACCATCAGCTCTACAATCGACCCATTGAGAGAAGGCAGATACACCTTGTGACTCAGCAAGGTCTGCAGGGACCTGCCTATGGACAGAACTCTAAGGTTTTTCTGTGCCACGTGCTGGATAGAGTGTCCTTGGGACAAAGAAAGCAAAGACCACATGGCAAGAGACTAGAAAAGGCTGATGCCTCATCTCTATTTTGTCTTCAATCCTGCTTCATACCTGGAGGGACTTTGCTACAAACTGAAGCTCTGTACAAAGGACTGAATGACCCATCCCAGTGGGGGATGTACTCCAGAGACTTGATTTGAACCTGCAGTTTATTCCATCACTGCTACAAGCCTGAACCAAGAACTTTGCCATTACTGGATGTGAAAGGTTAAAATCCATGTGCATTTTACATAACAACCTGGTCTATGGATTGTGCCACCTCTTTTCCAGACCCAAAGTCCAGCGTATGGTCAAGGGACCAGAGGCCTAGCAAATAGTGATCAGCTAAGAGAAAGCTGGGTAAACAGAAAGCCTTGCTTGCTAAGATAGGCCTGGTCAGCAAATTGCCAGGTGTTGGAGCTAAGAACTAAAGAATTGTGTCTTATTCAGATTTGCAGATTGAGCAAAGAATCCCTGTTCCTATTGTGTTAGTCTCTTCTGTAGGGAGACATTTTTCCCACAGAGCCAACCTTGAGTTTATGAAAAGTTGGCACATGTCAGTATAAGATATGGCATCCTTCCACCTCCCTTCCCAGGGACCAATGTCTGCCATTAGACACACAAAAACAATCTTTATTGCCATATACTTTCACTGTTTCTTTACTTTAACCCCTAGGAATGTACCTGTTGGACAATCAAAGGAGTTGCTCCATTAATATGGACCTCAAATCATAATTCAACATATATATTTTATACTAATAACATATTATCAATGAAATGTTAACTTGCTAACTTGAGACCATGGGTGGAGGCATTATATAACCTGTTAACCATTGGCTACTGTGCTATCTTGTCTTGCTGCAAAATCTATCCCAGGGTTTGGAACTGCCTACGCCGTCACTTTCCCCCACCCATGGAAAATCTATATATTCTATTGTAATTAATTAACAGTGTCTCTGAGCCTAATAAGCAAGGTGACACTCTGCCAGCGCTGTGTGTAATAAACTCCTATTCTTGACCTCTACACAGTGGAGATTTGTGTCCTTCACAGACACCTGCTGAAGAAAGAGGAGATTCAGGATCCAGCTTGGCTGAATGTGTCTCCTCTCCCCACAGCTTGGTGATTTTTGAGGAAATGGCGAAGACTGCCTTTGCCTAGCTGTACATCGCTTGCAAAAGAAACAGGTCTTTTTGGTGACAAGTGTTGAAAGGAGCCATTAGACAAATGTGGAGGCAGGAAAAATGTCCCCTAACTGAACTGGCATCTGTGGATGCTAAAGTCACAACACAAAATGCTAAACAGTATATGAGCATGGCTGGTGTCAGAAGAGTCTCTACCAAAGCCTTTTGCCACCAGCAGGGGCGTCTCTGTGCGCAGAACTCCTGGTAGCGTGATGGCTGCAGGCAGTGGAGAACTCTATTTTGGCATCTCTTTGTTGGTGAACATCTGCAGTGGCTGTTTAAAGGTCTCTGGATAGTGATCTTTGTGAAGAGCTGGCTGAAGTGTCTTCGTAGTAACCAGGAGATCCTGGCTTGGCCTGCCAGTTCTTCCTTGCAAGTCTTGAGGGAAATGGGGAACGTCTGTAGTTTGGAATTTGCAGGTGTTGTCCTGGACCATCAAATGGAACAGTTGCAAATACTTTCTTGAGGCAGGCACCATGGCTTAGATGGCTTAGCGCACCTGTCTAGTAAACAGGAGATCCTGGGTTCAACTCCCAGTGGTGCTTTGTTCTATGGCTTTTGTCTGCTCTGCTCACATTTTCCTGTGTCTTTCCGGGAAACAGAAGAGACCTCCCTTGGTATCCCTTGGCTGGAGAGTCTTGCCCGCATGCTCGGGGTTCAGCTGATCGCCATATTTGGGGTCGGGAAGGAATTTTCCTCCAGGGTAGATTGGCAGTGGCCCTGGAGGTTTTTTGCCTTCCTCCGCAGCATGGGGCAGGGGTTGCTTGCTGGAGGATTATCTGCTACTTGAAGTCTTTAAATCAGGATTTGGGGACTTCAACAGCTGAGTCAAGGGAGAGAATTATTTCAGGAGTGGGTGGGTCAGCTTTTGTGGCCTGCATCTTGCGGGAGGTCAGACTAGATGATCATAATGGTCCCTTCTGATCTTAAGTTCTATGATTCTAATTGCTTGCTAAGGAAAAGGCTTCTTTGGAGAGAAGCATTGGAAAGAATCAAATCACAAGCCTGGAGTTGATGAAAAGGCTGCTGTGATTGGCATTAGCATGGTGGTTGCTTCAACTACAATTGCTGCAACACGAGAGCCTGCGCCACACGTCCTTGTGATTCACTGGGGATGTCTGCACACAGATGTCATGTCATCTTCCTTTTGATTGTCACTGATGAAAAATGGAGCCGCTGGGAGAAAAGTCCCAGAGGCACCTGCCAGGTAAAGTGGAGGTTAGAGATGCAGCACCCAGTGGTGCCTTGCCAAATGTGTCCACTCCTCCCACCTTTTGGTCAATCTTTTGGGGAAACAGAGAAGACTGCCTCTGCCTTGCAATGCTTCCAAAAGAAACCGGTCATTTTTTCTGACAAGTGTTGGAAGGAGGCACCTAAGAAATGTGGAGACAAGGAAAAGGTCACCATAACTCAACTTGCATCCATGGCTCTTGAGGCCACAATGCAGAGCACTAAGCATTGTACAACCACAGCTGAGGACAGAAGGGTCTTTTCCACAGGCATTTTCCACTTGCAGGGTCCTCTCTGTGTGCAGAATTCCTGATAGTTTGATGTCTGCAGGCCCTGGAGTTCACTATTTTGCCATCTCTCTCACTGTTCCAGTGAACATCTGCTGTGGTTGTTGAAAGTCTGTGATGGGATCTATGGGATGCAGCCTGAACAGTGGGACCCCTGAGCTCCCTCTCACACTATGATGCTGTGAGGAGCTGTGAATCTCTGGCAGATATTGCACTTACACAGACATCCACAGGTAGGGACACATCCAACTGAGTTACATGAATGCTTCTCCCAGCCACTCATAACACTAATGACAGAGAGCCTCCCGCCAATTCCCCCCAGCTCTGCAGCCTTGCGCCCCTGGATCATACCATCTTGCCTTAATCAGAAGCCTGATCAGTGTGAGTTTATTACGCAGGGTCCACCCATCCCTCACTGTGAATCGTACATGAACCAGCCTTGTAATGGAGCTGCGATTTCCCAAGAACTTCAAGCAAAATACACCAGTTTAAGTACAGCATAAAATAGATTTATTAACTACGGAAAGATGGAGTTTTAAGGATTATAAGTGGTAGGCATAAAAGAGCAAAGTAAGTTACCATGGAAATTAAAGATAAATTCACAATCTAAACTTTACACTTTATTACACTAGGCCGTAGTTAGGTTATGCACACAGGAAGGCTTAATGCTCGAGCTGCAGTGCATGCTGGGCAGGCTTAAGGCCGGGCTCCCCATGGCAGGAGAGAAGAAGAAGACTCGGCCCCTGGAGGGGCAGGCTGGGGCTTCCTGGATCCCATTTGCTCACAGGCAGTGCCCTGCCCCTACTCCCAAGTCATTAATGGCGCCCCCAGGTCAGCCAGAATGGAGCAGCGGTTTTCACTGCACCAAGTCCACTTATGGCTTACAGGCAACTCCCAGACCCACCATCTCGGCCAGAAAGGAGCCCACTAAGCCTCGCCATTGCTGCTTTTCCTTCCCCCCAGAACCCCGCTTCTCCTGGGCTGCAAGGAGCCACCCCTGGGAAGCCAAGAGGCAGGCACATGATTCTGCCTCCCAGGAGCCAACCGCACCTCCTCAGGCTTTGCCAGAATGAATGGTGATGCTCTACTAACCCCACTGAGCCGCAGTGAGGTGCTTACTTTCTGCCCTGCCTTTCTCAGCTTGACTCTCCTCTTTTGCCCCATTCCTGCCTCACTTCCTCCTTTGGCAAGTCACGCAGAGGAGGCCAGCAGGAAGAGCCGGCCTCCACCGGCCAACCTCCAACAGCAGAGGAGACCAAGCCACAAGCCTCCAAAAGGTGACACGCCGCACTCTTCTAGGTTCTCCAGCCTGATGCCAAGGTGCTTTCTCCACTGCTGTCATCACCCTCTGTCATGCAGGGGTTGGAGTTATCCCAGGGACAGGCCAATAGGAGAAGGAGGAGGCCTTCCTGAACAGCAAGGGGATCTGGCAAAAGGAAGCCAGGATGTTTTTGAACCAGGGACCTTTTGCGTGTTAAGCAAACGTGATAACCACTACACTACAGAAACTCCATCTGTTTGGCTCTTGCTCACCCTGACACAGACCGATGGACAAACCTGGAGAAAGTGGTGGCAGCCCTTCAATAGGTCAGCTGGCAGAGCAGAGGACTGGAGCGGGCTCTCAGGAAGTCGTCCTTACGTCGCCCTTGTGACTCCAGCTTGAGGGAGAGCTTCTTTTTCTTCCCCTTGCTGACAAAGAGCAAGAGAAGAATGAAAGGTCAGGTGGGCCAACTCGGTGCAGAAGCCCATGCTGCCTTTTCCTGCTGCATAGCCTGAAATGAGGGACTCATGGCAGTTAAAGGCACTGCTGCACTTTCAGAAAACATCCCACCCATGCACAAAGGGGGATAGAAGAGCCTGTTAGTCTAGCACGCTCCCAACTGAACTACTTCAGCAGCTGCTCAGTTTCTTTTTGGCTTCCTGCTTTTCTGTCTGGGATGTTGTTGTCAGCTGTGGCACAGAAAAAGGACGTCATTGCGAGCGGCCCATGAAGACAAGATTCACTTTTGCCTTCCTTGCTCGGCTTTACTCGCTTCCTCACCCTATTCCTGCCTTAGTTCCTGGGTTACCTGAAGGCGATGGGGGGCCAGCAGTACCAGGAGGAAGTTGGGCAGCTAGACCCTGGTGGCAAAAGTCCTGCCGCCACTTGCCACCCCACTCTCTTCTCCCAGCGTCACATATTGGCCACCAGAGACTTGGGGCCTAGCAGCGCAACGGAAGGCAGTGGACAGAGCCACTCTCGCCTTGAAGCTCCAGCTCATTAAACCACATCTTCAGTCGCTGATGGCCAATGAGAGACCGACATCGCTTGCTGTTTTAGCACTTGGAAATGCCATGGGCCAATCTTTGGATCTCTGTAATGCTGCGCTTTAGTTCATGGGGGAAAGGAGAGAGAAGTGACCTTTGAACAAAGGGCCTGGGGTTAACATCCTAATGCTGTCTCCGACTGTAACACTATTTAATACCTGCCCACCCTGTGCTGGTGACAGTTCCATTTCTAGATGTTAGTACATTTCAGTTACTGTCAAAATTAAAAAGTTTCTATATGCTTAAAGAAAATGCATTTGTTTTATTTGCTTATATATGGCATGAATAAATACAGGTTTACAGAACCTAGCCTGCAAATTTATAATCTTATATGACAGAGAAAATCATGCATCAAAATTGTGCGTCAAAATCATGAGCTGAGCTACAAATGCAATGAAAAATAAGATATTCAAAATTTTAACATATGCGGGGGGGGGGGGGGGCACCGAAAACATGTCTTGCCTGGGAGAGGCACTTGGTGTAGGGGAGGCCCTGTCAGGGAAAGCAGGAGTTAGTCTCGCACGCCTATTTCCAGGCTGTAATCTGTGGGCGCCCTGCTCTGGGGGAGGGATTGCAGTAGCCCAGACTCAGGGCTGGAACAGGCCCCGGATTGAGGGGGTGGCTGCAGGGTTTGCAGTGCTCTGATGTCTCAGACAATGTGTCTCCCCAAAGCCTCCGATCTGCGTCCCCAGAAGGCTCCTGCGCTGCCTCCACTCCTTTCACAGTCTACAGCAAGGAGCAGCAGCAAGGATCAGGGATGAGCCATAGGCACTAGGTGGGGGGCGGAGGGTTCAGGAGCCCAGAGTGTTTGCCTGTCTGGGCATTTTGGCTGAGACCTCAGGGACACATTGTGAGGCAGAATCCCAGGCATCTGTATGAAAGGAGCATAAGGACGTACGAATGGTCAGACTGGGTCCATCTAGCCCAGTATCCTGTCTTCCCATAGCGGCCAAAGCCAGGTGCCCCAGAGGGAATGAACAGAACAGGGAATCACCAAGTGACCCATCCCCTGTCACCTATTCCCAGCTCCTGGCAAACAGAGACTAGGGACACCTTCTCTGCCCATCCTGGCTCAGAGCATGTCCTCCATGAATCGATTTAGCTCTTTTTTTGAACCCTATTATAGTCTTGGCCTTCACAACCTCCTCTGGCAAGGAGTTCCGCAGGTTGACTGTGCGTTGTGTGAAAAAATACTTCCTTTTGTTTGTTTTAAATGGGCTGCCTATTAATTTCATTTGGTGACCCCTAGTTCTTGTGTTATGAGAAGGAATAAGTAACACTCCTTATTTACTTTCCCCACACCAGTCATGATTTTATAGACCTTTAGCATATTTCCCCTTAGTCAGCTTTTCTCCAAGCTGAAAAGTCCCAGTCTTATTATTCTCTCCTCATATGGCAGACACTCCATACCCGTTTCTGAACCTTTTCCAATCCCAATACATCTTTTTTAAGATGGAGCGACCATATCTGCACGCAGTATTCAAGATATGGGCGTACCATGGATTTATACAGTGGCAATAAGATTTTCTCTCTTATTCTCTATCCCTTTCTTAATGATTCCCAACATTCTGTTCGCTTTTTGCCTGCCACTGCCCATTGAGTGGATGTTTGCAGAGAACTATCCACAGTGACTCCAAGATCTCTCACTTGAGTTGGAACAGCTATTTTACATCCCATCGTTTTATATGTAGAGTTGGGATTATGTTTGCCAATGTGCATCACTTTGCATTTATCAACATTGAATTTCTTCCGCCATTTTGTTGCCCTTTCACCTAGTTTTGTGAAATCTCTTTTTAGCTCCTCCCAGTCTGCTTTGGACTTAACTATCCTCTGTACGTTTGGATCATCCGCACATTTTGTCACCTCGCTGTTCAGCAGATCGTTTATGAAGATGTCAACTAGTCCCAGTACAGACACCACTAGTTACCTGTTTGCATCCTGAAAACTGTCCATTTATTCCTACCCTTTGTTTCCTGGCTTTTAACCAGTTATTGATCCACGTGAGGACCTTCCGGAGGTGAACGTAAGCTGGTACATTCCGGTATGGGGTACTGGCAAGAGCGGGTACGCTGTGCCAGCCCGGCCCGGCTTCCCCAGGCTGGTGATTTAAAGGGCCCAGGGCTCCCTGCAGCCTCCCAAGCCCCCCTGGCGGAGCCCCGGGGAGCAAATCACTGCCCTGGAACGCTGCTCTCTCCCGCGCTACGAACACAGAGCAGGGGCGGCGGGAGCTTCCTTACAGTGGGGGGGTCACTATTGTCTGAACTGTGGCACTCCCATGAAAACCCTTCCCCAAGGACCCCCACTCACACCACCTCTCCCCCCGAGGCCACACCCACAGAATGCCTCTCCCCCCCCCCCAGACTCCCCCTTTCCCCCTCCATCATTTGTCCTAACAACCAGTTAAGAGGGGTGGGGCCACGGCCCTCTAAACCCCCTGTTCCAGCACCCCTGACACAGAGCTCAGCAGCAGCGGTGTGTGTGTGTGTGTGACAGAGGCTGCTGTGCTGAGCTGAGCCAGTGAGGGAAGCGGGGGCTGATGTTGGGGCTGCCCCCTCCCCCTGCCTTAGGACTGGTTGCTTGCAGCAGCTGTCTGAACATAGAGACAGTGTGCGACACACTCCCTCTCCCCACACACACACTCCCTCTCCCCACACACACACAGTCTCTACCCCGCCACGCACACTGCAGTTGAAAAGCAGCTGGCAATCTAGTAAGATGCCCATGGAACGGTGGGATAGAGAAACCTGCATCATGTGATGCTGTACCAGCCCATGAGGCATTGCAAACCCTTTCCAAAGCACCCTGCAGCCAGTTGCACAGCTACCCACAGTGCACTGCTCTCTGTGGCCATCCAAGATTCTAGCGTGGATGTGCTCTGGTGACACAAGGGGCATAGTGTGGACATGCAACAGCTGTTTAATTAAAACACTTTAAAGCTGCATTACCCAATAGTGTGGACACAGCTTGAGAGTGAGACAAGACCCAGCTCCTTTGAAACTAAAGAACCACAACTTTCTCCATAGTTAGCAGGATTCAAACCTGCGCAGGGAGACCCCAATGGATTTTTAGTCCACCGCCTTAACCACTCAGCCACAACTACATGGTTGAAATGTGTCTCTCACTGCACTCTAGTTCTGTTCTCACTGAGTGATCAATTCCAGTTGTTTCCTCAGACCAGCTGCCTCAGCACACACACTGCTGTGCCATTGTATAAGTGTGTCCATGGCTGAACTGCAAGAATTCCTGCTCATTTCCCTTCTGGCTGGAGCATGAGGAGAGTATGTTTGTGGTCAATGACGTTGCTGTAGATTGTTGTCCATTTCCTGCCTTGATCATTCAGACAGGCCCTTTCCTGCCATATCCCCAGCACATCAGTGATTGCAATAGCAGGGGGCAGGTTTTCTCTGGGGCACTGAGATTTGTCAGGGGGTTGGTGGCTCCTTTCTTTCCTCACCCTGGAGTAAACTCAGCTTTTAATTCCATCCTTGATGTTTCAAGGAATAACAACAGACGACCGAGGAAAGAGGTGGACAAGTGGGTCTCAGGGGAGGGGCAAAGAGGTGGGGGTGGTGGACAGGGCAGGTCAGGGGAGGGGGTAGAGAGGTGTGAGCGCTGGGCAGGGTGGGTCTCGGGAGAGGCAGAGAGGTGGGGGCGGTGGGCAGGGTTGGTCTTAGGGGAGGAGGCAGAGAGGTGCAGGCGGTGGGCAGGGTGGGTCTCAGGGGAGGGGCAGAGAGGTGGGGGTGGTGGCAGGGCTGGTCTCAGGGGAGGGGCAGAGAGGTGGGGGTGGTCCCTTAGAATCACTGGGGACATTGGGGTTTGTCCTTTTTGTTTTACCTTTTCCTCCATCCCTCCCTCCTTTCTCTTTATCCCTTGCTTCTTTTGTCCTTTCTCCTGTTCCCCTCCCAACACCAGGAGGTGTGTGTGGTTGTGTGTGTGTGTGTGTGTTGCAGGGGAGGGCTCTGCAGCTCCCACTGTGGGAGGTCCACACAAAAATGTGGGGCTGAAATAGTGCTCGGGCAGTGATCCCACCAGTGACCTGGGCCGTCCTTTGGGCTCTCTGGTGAGAACCCTCAGCCTCCCGTCCTCAGTCTCTACCCTGATTGGCTGAGCAGGGGGTTATTGACAGGGAGGAGACTCAGGTCTTGTTCTCTTTTAAGACCAAGGAAATAAGTCAGAACCAGTTCTATGTTTGATGGATTTTGCTGCTTCTCTGCATTAATGGTCTCTGAGCAGTTCATGATTCTCTCTAACATTCCAGTTCTCAAATACTTGCTGACTAATTGCTGTGCACTGTTGTTGGTCTGTAGCTCATGTGAGAGCACTTTATTCAGGTCATTCAATGTATGAAATTCAAGATCCGATGGTTAGTTTGAAAATCAGGGCTCTTGGGTCCTATTCCCAACTCTGCCACTGACTGGCTGTGTGACCTCAGACAAGTCAATTCTCCTTTCTCACACGTAGCTTCTCCCTCTTTCAAGTAGGGATAATAATGATCGGCTCCTACCTAGCTCAACACACTCACTCTTCCCCAACACACACACTGTCTCTCCCCCCCCACACACACACAGTCTCCACACTGCAGTTGAAAAGCAGCTGGCAATCTAGTAGGATGCCCCTGGAACAATGGGATTGAGAAACCTGCATGACTGAAAGTGCAGCCATGGAGACACCACACACCAGCCTTGCCTAGCAGGGGCAGGGGGGCGAGAAGGGACATCATCCGAGCTCCCTGCATCCAGGTCACTTTCCTCAGCCGGGCTGCGTCAGGGGAGGGCAGAGAGCAGCAGCTTCTGATGCTCCCCTCACAGCCCAGCCCAGGTGGGGACAGTGACCAGGACGCATGGAGCACATAGTGCTGCTCCTCGCTCCCCCCACCCTCTGTGGGGCCACGGAGGAGCATTGGGGCAGGGGAGAGCAGTGAGCACCTTTGCACGGCCACACGGTGCCCTTTGACCCCCTGGAGACCTGGGCGGCTGCCGGGGGCCCCACCCCTAAGGCCGGCCAGGCTCCCCAGCACGAACAGCAGAGACACAGGGAGACTGGCCACACACTGAGCAGAGGTAGCCTGGGCGGCTCGTAATGGAGGCTCGGGGGGGGCTCAGCCTCCCCAAACCTTGCGTTGCCAAGGGGGCAGTGGGGCCCATGACTAGGGGCCCTGGGCAAATTGGGCCCCCCTGCGAAACTCTCCCCCATGTTGGCCCCAGGGCTGGAGGAGCTCCCACTCCCTGCTACGGCCCGGGGGCTGCAGCAGGGGCACAGAGCTTCTCTGGTCTCGGGGCCGCAGCGGGGCAGGGGTAAAGGAGTGACAGGGTGGGGCCAGTGGGGGAAGGGGTGGAACAGAGGTGACAGTGGGTGGGGCCATGGGTGGAAGGTGTGGAAGGGGGCGGAGCCACACACAGAAGTGGGGGGGGCAGGGTTCCGGTGCTGGGGCCCCCGCACTTGTTCTCCCTTTCCCTGGGCTTTGGCATCACTAGCCCCTGCTGAGTGAGTAGGGGTCAGTGGTCCCCAAAATGTGGGGCGTGACTCCTAGGGGGACACAGAGGAACATTCATGGGGGCACCTCAGGGCCTGAGCCAGCCCCCATGGAGGGCAGGGAGGGGGCCCCACTCAGCCCCACTCTGTCCCAGCTCTTCCCCAACCCCACCCTCAGCCTGGGCCCCTGGCTCCCAGCCCGTCCTCGACCCCCTTACCCCTGTCCGCACCCCCCTCCCCAGCAAGCAACGGCCCCACTCCCAGCCCCGGTTCTCGACCGCGGCTTCCGAGGGGCCACAGCCATGGACACGAGGGCGCAGTGTGAAATGTTTGGGGACCACTGGGTTAGGGTGACGTCCTCAATCACTTCTCTGCAGTCCAATGAAAGCGATTCCTCACCCACCCACCCCTCCGTCAGGACGGCCTAGGTACGTTCTGCTGCCCTTCACTCATACAGGAAGGAGAATAACATTTCATTCCACTCAATCCTAAAGTGATTTGCAACCCACCACCATCCCAAACTGGTCATTTTGGGGAAGCGGCACCACCATGCTAGGCAGAGTAGGGGTGTCTATGCAAACACGGCCTGTTCCTGAAGTCTTCCCACAGCTCCTCACTAGATGTGAGCGGGGAGCTCATTCAGACCCTGCTTATGCTTAGTATTAAAAAACTCCTTATTGTCCCTATCTCTGCTGGCCTTAGATTTCTCCTCCCGTCCACTTCTTGATAGCTCAGATGAGGTGGCCGAGTGGTTAAGGTGCTGGACTGCTAATCCATTGTGCTCTGCAGTGTCCATGCTCTGGGTGTGTGAGTGCTGCCTAATGAGAGTCCCAGACACCTTATCTATCTAGGAGCTCTTCTGCTCTTCCAGCTGTTCAACCAGCCCCTTCATCCCACAAGCATTGCAGGAGTGGGGGAGGGGGAAAGCCACTTCACAGGCATTCAGAGAGGGAGAGGAGACAAGCAGGGGGATGGGGGGAGTGTAACAGACCTTTTGGGCATACAGATTATACGCAGCACACAGATCACTGCTGCTCCTACAACAGGGTAAGTTCTGAAGCAGCATGTTTCTTACTTTGCCCATCTGCCAATTTTGATGATTATCAATGGAAATATTTTGCCACTGGGTTCTGTGTTTACACAGATATTGACATTTACCAACAAATACGTAATTCTTCCAGTCCTGCCTAGTCTGCAGTTGGTGGGTTTAGAGGGACACATTCACTCTCCCCACCCCCCATGCCAGGCCTGTGCTCTCAACTTTCCACACTGCTGGGATCCTTCCCTGGTCTCCCCCCAGACCACTGCCCCACCCCCACTTCTGGGATCCCCTCCCCACACTGTCCAACTCCCCTGCTGGCAGGATCCCTTCCTGTTCCTTTCATTTCCTGTCTCCACTCTGGGCGAAAGCTCTGCACAGTGTGGAAGCAGGGAAATAATTAACAAGAATTTGAAGGGATCTTAATGCATGTCAGTTAGTTAGCAAGAGTTAGGCTAGCTGTGACCCTAATGACGTGAGATTTGTAGAAGCGAAGATAGTGTGAGGCAGAGAATAAACTGTGTGAAAAGTTATTACGACCTTGCAATAGATAACCAAATATGCAGGCTTGCTTTTTTCTAGTAGTGAGACAAATAAGATAGCAGAAAGGCTTATGTATAAACAAATGCAATTGTTTCTCTTTACTGTCTGTATTATTGTTAGTTATTGTCTGTAACAAAGGTCTAAATGCTCGCTGTAATTGTTTACCAATTGAGAGAGACCTGTCCGGGACAAGGGGCAACCCTGTTTCCTAGGACACTCCCTCCCTCTACTGTAATTACTAGAGAAAGAATAAAGTATTTGATTTTGCTGCACCCAAACAAAAAGTGAGAACTGAGTTTTTCTCTGACAACGGTTCCCACAGCAGAAGTTTAACCCAGGCCCCCTGGGTGAAAATGAGGAATCCTGACCACTAGCCCATATGGGAGTCTGTGTAGGGAATCCCAGTGGGTTCTCTCAGGCACTTACAGTTTCTGGGTTGGTTTGTTAGGCTATAAGGTGCCACAGGACTCTTTGCTGCTGTTATTAGCACAACTCTCTAAGCCAACCCCTCATGAGCGCAGCAGGGACTAGCGTGACCGGATGTCCCGATTTTGGGGCCTTTTTCTTATCTAGGCTCCTATTACCCCCACTCCCTCTCCCGATTGTTCACATTTGCTGTCTGGTCACCCTAGCAGGGGCTGAACACAGGGCTGCATTAACCCTTCAGGTGCTGAGGTTTCCCTCACTCCATCCCCAGGGCCTGTGATCAGGAAACAGACATCAGGGCTCCCAGGTGCTGCACATACTGTGACTGAGATCAGACCCCATATTGCACTAGGTGCTGTACAATCCCTGGCCATCACTGACACCCAGGGGGTTCCCCTCAAGTTCCCCGAGCCTCTGCTGCCCAACTTCTTCTGACTCCATCTGAATCACACACACACACCCCGCAAAAAACCCACCTTTCCAAACTGTCCTTCTTTCCCTGCCCCCTAATTCTGCTTTCACACCCTGGGCCCATCTCCTCTCTTCGTCCCTCCCCGGGTGATCAGAGATGGAGGCAACTTCAGCCACTGGCGCCAGCCCCAGCGAGCGCTGCAGCCCGCCCAGGGGGGTGTTTGCAGACACAGGAAGGGAGCAGCTGGGGATGGGGGTGCTGGGAAGAAGGAGGCAGGAGAACTAATTCCAGAGACCCAACATGGGGCAGCTCCTGGGGGCGGGGCTCTGGTACAGCCCGTGGGCGGGGCAGCTCCTGGGGGCAGGACTATGGCACAGCCCAGGGGCGGGGCAGCTCCTGGGGGCGGGGCTCTGGCACTGGCCAGGGGCGGGGCAGCTCCTGGGGGCGGGGCTCTGGCACAGCCCGGGGGCCGGGCAGCTCCTGGGGGCGGGGCTCTGGCACAGGCCGGGGGCGGGGCAGCTCCTGGGGGCGGGGCTCTGGCACAGCCTAGGGGCGGGGCAGCTCCTGGGGGCGGGGCTCTGGCGCAGCCCGGGGGCGGGGCAGCTCCTGGGGGCGGGGCAGCTCCTGGGGGCGGGGCTCTGGCACAGCCCGGGGGCGGGGCAGCTCCTGGGGGCGGGGCTCTGGATCATTGTGACGCAGGAGCCCGGGCTCAGCAGCTGCTCCCTGGTGGCCACGTTCTGCCAGCAGCGCTGGAGCCGCCCGGGCCGGAGCGGAGCCGCTGTTCTCAGCTGCAGCAGGAGCTGCCCCCAGCCCCGCTGGGTCCAGGTGGGGACAGAGCCTGGGGCCCGGGGCTCCCCTGGGTGCGGCTGGCGGGGCGGGGAGAGGCCGGAGCTGCAGGCGGGGAAGGGCGGTGGGAGGCCAGGCGGGGGGTTGATCGGTCTCTGGGCACCAGGGGAGCCCCGGGGCAGAGTGTGTGTGTGAGTGTCCCGGGCCCAGGCGTGCGCATGGGGGGAGCCCCGGCACCCCAATGCCCTGAGCCCCGGCTGGGGAGGCTGCTCCCCCCCCTCCCATGGGGGCTCCGGGGGGGGGAGGAGGCTGCGGCGGCTGCAGGGGGGTGCTCGGCCCCCCCCGGGACTGACCCGCTGCTGGCAGCTTGTGGCGCCTCCTCCGCTGAGCTTTTCCCCGGGGGCGGTCTGGGCGCAGCTGCGATCAGCTGTTTGCTGGGCAGGCTCCGCTCCGTTGCTCCCCCCCCCTGCTCCCCTGGGGCTGAGTGAGCCCCCCCCAAACAGCCCCAGGGGTCGGTGGGGGGCGGGGCCAGCAGCAGCAGAGCCCCCCCCCCACTCCCCTGGGGCTGCCCCGCCCCGCTCGGGCTGGGGGCTCTGCCAGGGCCCCCGCGTGAATCGCTGCTCCCTGCCCGCCAGGCTCGGCTCCGGCCCCAGCAGCGGCGGGTGCCCCGGGGAGCCCAGCTGGGCTGGGGCTGGGGCAGGGGGAGGTTGGGGGGAGAGGGGCCGAGCTGGGGGCGGGGCGGGGGGCGGAGAAGCCCAGACCCCAGCAGGAGCTGGATGGAGGGGGTCAGGGGAGCCACCCTGAGGTGGGGAGGAGGAGAACCCCGGACCCTGGCGGAAGATGTGGGGCTGAAGTCCCCGGCTCGGGAGCCCCAGCCACCTTAGTGGCACAAGTTGCAGGGCTGAAGCCCTGACCCCCCTCTGTGTGGAGCTGGCCTGAGCCCCTCTCGCTCCCATCCCCCCTGTGGAGCTGGCTTCCACTCTCCGGCTGTGGAGAAATTCAGCCCAACTCTCCCCATGTTGGTATCTCCATTTCCCCCCCCACCATCACCCAGCCGTGGATGGATTTAGCCCAGGAGGCAGGGTCAGTGTTGGCCCCATTGGGCAGGTGGGATCTAGGGCACAAAGAGGTGAAGTGACTTTCCCAAGGCTAAGCAGGGAGTCTGTGGCAGAGCAGAGACTCAAACCCAGAAGGCCTGAGCCTGAGTCCTGTGCCTTAACCACTAGGCAACCTTCCCCCCGAAGAATGAGGGGGGATTTGATAGCTGCTTTCAACTACCTGAAAGGGGGTTCCAAGGAGGATGGATCTAGACTGTTCTCAGTGGTAGAAGATGACAGAACAAGGAGTAATGGTCTCAAGTTGCAGAGGGGGAGGTTTAGGTTGGACATTAGGAAAAACTTTTTCACTAGTAGGGTGGTGAAGCACTGGAATGGAATGGGTTACCTAGGGAGGTGGTGGAATCTCCTTCCTTAGAGGTCTTTAAGGTCAGGCTTTATTAGATCACTAATAAAAGTGTTGAGTAAGATTGGTCCCAAGACTGATCCGAGGAACTGCACTAGTAACTCCCTCCAGCCTGACAACTCACCGTTCAATATGACCCCCTTGTAGACTCCCCTTTAACCAATTCTTTATTGACCTTTCGGTTCTCATATTAATCCCCATAGTCTCCAATTTAACAAATAGTTTCCCATGTGGAACTGTATCAAAAGCCTTACTGACGTCCAGATCAGGTTTCTCTGCACAATCTACCTTTTGTAACACCATGTTTTATTTATTTATAGTGCTGAAGGCTGGGAGGAAGTGTTAGCAGTAGGCTGAGAATGGCCATGTGGAGGTGAGGGAGGGGATGGCGGACAGTGGGGAGGCAGGAGGATCCGGCATTGGAGGTGTATGTGGGATTGTGTTTTGTAGGAGTCCATGTCTCTGCTCCCTGTGGCCGTGGCTTGTTCCGTACCAAAGCAGCATGTCAGCAGAGCAGACGCACACACCGTAGCTCTGCCTGGAACACGCAGCGTTCACTGCCAGACGGGCTGGGCGATTTTTCAGGGACCCAGCTTGATATGCCTGGCTGGGGTGGGTTCAGTTGGGCGGGGGTCTGGGCTCTGATAGTTTGCGATGTTCCTTTTTGCATAGTCAGTTCTTTCCATTTATTGTTTTACCCCCGCCTATGCCCGAGGCCGCTCTCTTCGTAACTTGCTTCGGTTATTTCACTTCCAGTTTTTAAATGGGATCTAAGAATTGCAAAGCTGAATGAAAGATGACCAAACAGAACCATTTGAATGTCGGCCCAGAGCTGGTAGAATGGTACCTAGTGACGGTCGGCTGTAATGACCGGGTTCCCTACAGTGTTTTCTGGTGGGGCGGATAAAGCAACGTCAAAGAGCCAAATGCGTGTTTGAGGGCGAAAGGGATCGTCAGGTGTTTGCTCTCTAAGGAGCATGTCACCGGCCAGGGCCTGCAGTCTGTCAGGAGAGGTGCGTTGGGGTGTATTTAGGAATCTGAAAATAAAAGGTGAAGACGGCAGATTCACAATATTCAATGAAATCTTGCAAACAATTATACAAATGGACCCTACTGCTGTTAAAACAACATGGTATTAATACTGATTCAAAACTGACATTAAAATTAGGAGAGGAATGCATGAGAAATGAACTGACACCTACTTACCATTTCTTAATGCCTAAAATTTTGACACTCCCTCACAGCATCTTTTTTTCAAAGTGATGCACAGCACACAGTCAAGTTAATGAATGAAAGCACACCCATTATTGACTGCTTTGTGCTGCATGAGCATCTGATTAAGCACCTAATTACAACTGTACCACTGTAAGTGGAAATGCATCAGCCTAGCTTAGCTCCAAGGTGTTTAGATGTGAATGAAAAGTTTCTAAATTAAATACATGGCAGAATGGTTAATGGGGAAAATACACTGAAGTGCCTTTACCCCGTCCTGTTGACTTGTTCTCCCAACTCCCCCATGAGTTCTGGCCTCTTGGTCAACTCAGCTCCCAGTCCCCCATCAGCTGTGCCCTCTCCCAGCCTAACCCATTTCTACTGCAATTCTTCACCCTCCTCATCCAGGTAGGGGGTTGGCGCTGCAGCCCCTAAGGTACCTGCGTTAATCACTGTCTCTCATACTGGGGCTATTTAGATTTCAGGGAACGATTCAGAATTACTGACTCTGGGAGGTGGGAGAGAGGAGAGGCTGAGAGAGCGTTTGCTCTTACGGCCACGTTCAACTCTGGTAGCCTCCATGTTACTTCATCCTCCACCCTCCCCCATGTCTCTGCTCATGTCGGTGTCACCTGATCATAATGCCACTGGCTTCAGCAGAGCTCCTAGACAGGAGCTACATCACGAGGGGGTTACGGTACTGAGAGTAAAATATATCACAAGGAGGGTGTAATTATCCTGAAGTGAAACATTCCAGTCTAGGAAGTGAAAGACTTCAAGTACTTCATTACTTAAAATTACGCTTGAAAGGATTGGATTTTTATTAATAAATTGCAGTAAATGTTAATTTCACTGTACACACACAGATGAAAAAATATTGATATAGGTAATATACAGAAATGCTTCTGGAGAAAGTGGAGTTTGATTTAAGGATATTTACACTGTATATTTTGGGTGTGACATTGACAATTTCTCTTTGAACAGTTCTATGATTTGGCTTTTGGACTCTTAACAGTTACTGTTATTAAATAATTGTTGTCTGACGACCCCCATAACTTCCACAGCTCTGAACATTGAAATTGTAAACATTGAAAAAAGGGCTTAAAAATAAATCTCTATCTCTTGAAATTAAAAGAAAGAAATAGACACAATGAATTTTGTCAAACCCACTTAACAGCAATTGCAATATGCTAGGGGATGGAAATTCACAACTAAGGCACCAATCTTAATTCTGCCCTGTAGGGAGACCAGGCAATTGCCGTAGGGCTACGAATTAGGCATTTTAGTGGATATCGTTCCAGATTACAAATCGGTATGATCTAAAGACACATGAAATCTTTTCCTCAGGATATCACCGTCACTGGGTTGTTTCTCTTAGTGGTAATTCCCAGAAGTGAACAGATTAGTAACATTATCAGTTATGAAGTGGCCATTTCAGATTCCTGGGGAGTGTCGTATTTTGCACTAGGGGCCAGGTCCTTGGAGAGACGGAACCTTGGTTTCATTTTAACTTCTCCATGCTCAGCAGCTTCTGGAATTTGGTTCAAAGTATTTACATGTTTCCGTGCCCTGTTCTTAAAAGTGCTGCTTTAGAAAGTGGGGAAGGGCAGGCGCTGACTGCACGATCCGTAGCTGAGCCCCTTAGATATTTATAGCCCCGGAAGGAGGACGGGGATTGGTGGGTGTCTGGGGATTTAATAATAAACACACAAATATCATTGTTCTTAGTGAATTTTCATCTTCTAATTCCCATAACCCACTAATTATCCCTGGCTGCCCCCGGCAGTCTGGGGAGGGAGAACTAGTCGACTCCTGTGGCCAGTGTGGAACCGAAGGCACAAGGATCTTTCAGTGGCTGACTCAAAGTCACCCAGAGTCAGTGATGAGCTGCAGCCGGTTCGCACCGGTTCGCGGGAACCGGTTGTTAAATTTAGACGCTCTGTTAGAACCGGTTGTCCTGCCTGGGACAACTTGTTCTAAAAGGGCATTTAAATTTAACAACCGCTCCCTGCTGTGGCCCCAGCTCACCTCAGCTCTGCCTCCACCTGCTGCCATGAATGCTCCGCCCTGCTTCTCCTCCCCCGCCCCTGCTTCCCGCGAATCAGCTGTTCGCGCAGGACGCCTGGGGGGGCTGAGAAGCAAGCAGGCTTCCCGCTCAGGAACAGGAAGATGGAGCTGAGGTAGGGGTAGAGGGAACGAGGAGGGCCATGCGCCCCGGCCGGTCTCCAGCCGCGTCCGGCCCCGGCCCTGCCCGGCTCTGGCCGCGGCCCTGCCCAGCCCCGTGGCCCTTCCCAGCCGCCTGCCTCCGGCCCTCCCCGGCCCCGCATCCCTCCCCGGCCCCGAGTCCCTCCCCAGCCGCCCGGCTCCGCCTCCGACCCTCCCCGGCCCCGCGTCCCTCCCCGGCCCCGAGTCCCTCCCCAGCCGCCCGGCTCCGCCTCCGGCCCTCCCCAGCCCCACGTCCCCGGCTGCCCGGCTCTGGCCGCGCCCCTCCCCGGCCCCGCCGCAGCCCAACTCCGGGCCTGGCGGCGGCCGCGACCTCACCTACCCAGATGCCAGGGTCTGGGCGCGGCGACGGCCCCGGCTGCGTGGCTCTGGCGGCGGCCCTCCCCGGCTCCGGCCGGCCAGCCACCCGGCTCCCACCGTATCCTCCGGCTCCGGCCGCGCGACTCCTGCCCCGGCCCCGTGTCCCCAGGCTCCCGGCTCCAGCCATGGCCGGAATGTAGCACCGCCAGCCACGTCCAGGCAGCGCGGTAAGGGGGCAGGGAGGGGGTGTTGGAGAGAGGGCAGGGGAGTGGATAGGGGTGGGGAGGAGTGGATAGGAGTTGTAGGGGTCAGAGGGAAGGGAAGAGGGGGATTGAATAGGGGCAAGGGTCCCGGGAGGGCAGTCAGAAAGGATCAGGGGTTGTCAGGGTACAGGAAGGGGGGTGGATGGGGCAGGGCTTCCTGGGGGGGGCCATGATCCCTCCTGGGGTGAGGAGGGAACCGGTTGTTATGATTTTGGCAGCTCATCACTGCACAGAGTGAATTTCACTTCACTGGATAAAGCCCTAGTTGCTGAGCTCTGCAGAGGGGTGGGGAGGTGAATTCCATCCCCCATTCTTGGGCATAGACCCCCCTCCAATTCTCACCCTGACCTCAGACACTACCCCACCTTCCCCTGCAGTGATGGACCCACTTGATGCTGCCAGAGCCATCTGCCATGGGAGCTAGAGAGGACAGAGGCCCAGCTCCAGAACTGCTCCCCCTGCCCACAGCCCCCAAGCTGTGCTAGAGTTGCCCTGACTTTCCAATCTGCAGATCAGTCCGGGTGTCCCCAGCCCGTGCACCCACCACACACAATCTTTGTCACAACAAACATCCCAGGATTGGGAAAGACCATCTGGGGCTGGCTGCAGTCTCCCATTGCTGCTGTGAGGGGAATGGGGTGGTCCCTCATAGAGGATACAAACATACCCAGGGGCAGAAGGGAAATGTAGTTTCTTCCAGGGGGTTGAAATGTTTGGTTTAGAGTCCTGAGCTCTGTCTTCCTGTTTGTCTCCTGCCACTTTCAGATCTCTTGGAGAGACAAGGTGGTGGAGGTAATTGTTTTAGAACCAATTAAAAATACCTCTTTGCTGTCCTGGGACCAACATGGGTACAACAACTTTCCCCTTTGTACCCCCTCCCCATCTCACCTCCCCCTCAGCTGAGACTGTCCCATGTGATAGGAAAATAAGGGTTCAGTCCTGTCGCTGGATTGGGTCTTGCCAGCTCTAACGGGAGTGAAAGCCTGTGTGCATTAATGACAGCAGCAGCTCTGGGACTCGACACATAGGGAGAAGAGATGGGAGTAAGCAGGTTGTGTTTGTGCCAGGTGTGAGTTACTCAGGTGGGAATTCTGCACCGCTGCGTACGCACAGAATTCACGTCCAGCGCAGAATTTCTTTTTTTTGGCTTGAAGAAGATACGTTCTGCCTGAGAAGTGCTACAGTTCTGCCTTTCACCCACCAGAGGCCCCTGTGGCACCAGAACAGGCAGCAGCCAGCTGGGTTCATCGTGGTGGGAATTTGTTGCCCCCGAGCTATACCCCAAATGGGAGGAGAGTTAGTGGGTGCAACTGGGGAGAGTCCTGAGACACGGCTGCCTCTGGGGTGGGGACAGCGTGGTCATTCTCGACTCGCAAGAGGGTGTGGAAAGGGCACAGGAGGAGCAAGTGTCCCCTATGGAGACTGCCCAGCCCCAGGTTATCCAGTCCCAGACGCTTCTTCCCCCACCATGCCCCAAACCTCTTCACCCCTCCAGCCATCAGTTGCCAGGCTTCCCTCGCTGCGAGCCCTTCCTGCCTGCAGAGACCCTCTGAGCCAGTCGTGTGTCAGGGCTCAGCCCTCTGGCTGCGTCCTCAGGGCACTTTCTTCCTCTCTCGGGGCACCATGCCACAGGGGCCCCACAAAGCTACATTGCTCAGGCTTTGGCTTCAGCCCCGGGTGGGGGCTCAGGGCCCTGGACTTCAGCCCCATGTGCTGGGACTGGAGCTTTCTGCCCTGGGCCTCAGTGAGTCTAATGCTGCCCTTGCTTGGCCCCTGCCCTGAAACCTGCTAGTGGCCCCCAGGAGGCCCAGGACCCCTGGTTGAGAACCACTGTCTTACCCCACGAATCACAGCCATGTTCCGGTTACTGCCAGTCATAGAATCCTAGAATATCAGGGTTGGAAGGAACCTCAGGAGGTATCTAGTCCAACTCCCTGCTCAAAGCAGGACCAACCCTCAACTAAATCATCCCAGCCAGGGCTTTGTCAAGCCTGACCTCATGCCAAAGGGCCAGTCACTTACTGAGGTCAATTGAATCTTAGATCTCACAACAAAGACAACACTTGTAGCCAGTCCTGTAATAACCTGTATTAAGATTTATTTAAAAGGAAAGGAGAGTTGTTTACGAAGTTAAAGCAGGTAATCCTATAGAGGCAGACGAGTTACAGTCTTACATTTCAAAAGGTAAAAGAAGCTTCTATAATAAGCAAGCTCTGCATCTTTTTTAGGACTAACCCAGGCTAATCAGCTGGGGATCTCGTACTTATGCCTAGAAACTTTGTCCCCCCAGAGTCCAAGCAGCTACAGATCATCAGTTCCTTCTATATGGGGTTTTTCATCCCTTTCCTGCCATGTGCTCTGAGTTGCAAACTCAGCTAATGGGAAGTCAAGAGCACAACAACAGTCTTTTGTTGTCTTTAACATCCCATAATAGTCTATCTGGTGTTGATGAACCTTTCCTGCCAGGCAGGGTGTAATGATTCGGCTGTCAATCAACACTCCACCTAGGTAAAGTCTCTCTTCTCTGGTGATTTACAGAGCCACAGAGGCTCCCAATGCAACTAGTCAGATATTAACCCAGGCAGCAACTCACAAGCATTCAATAAAGTGTAAACGCATTCTTATAATCCTAATACCTAATATTAACACAGGTGAGTCAAACTGATTCCACTGTGTGTTTGTCCCTGTTCAATGAAGACGGGGGCTTTTGCAAGAGCTAACACCTCATCTGCCAGTGTCACAGGCAGGCTGGACAGGGATGGTGTCTCTAGCCTCTGTTTGCCAGAAGCTGGGAATGGGTGACGGGATGGATCACTTGATGATTCCGTGTTCTGGTCATTCCCTCTGAAGCACCTGGCATTGGCCACTGAGCTAGATGGACCATTGGTCTGATGCAGTGGGCAGCTCTTATGTTCTTATGTTCACAGTCTGTATGAGGAGTATCTACTCACTTGGACTCCCTGGGGAGCCACAGAAAGGAACAAGATGTGCTGAGGCAAGAAGGCCCAGTCTCAGAGCCCCCGGGGTCACGCTTCCCAAAGGCTAAAACTAGGCCCAGCCCATGAAGGGGGCACTGCCAGGAGAGACTGGATAAAGGCTGGAGCATCAAACAGCTTTGTAAACCTGAGAGAGCTGCCTTGGGGACAATGACAGGGAGAATCCCCAGAGTGACTCCTTTGATTCTGCTCGTCTCTGGCCTTTGGTTCTTAGAATTATAGAACTGGAAGAGGCCTCGAGAGGTCATCTAGGCCAGTCCCCTACACTCAAGGCAGGACTAAGTATTATCTAGACAATCCCTGACAGGTGTTTGTCCAGCCTGCTCTTAAATATCCCCAGTGATGGAGATTCCACAACCTCCCTACGCTATTTGTTCTGGAGTTTAACCACTCTGACAGTTAGGAAGTTTTTTCCTAATCTCCATCCTAAATTGCCCTTGCTGCAATTTAAGGCCATTACTTCTTGTCCTATCCTCAGAGGTTAAGAACAATTTTTTCTTCCACATCCCTGTAACAACCTTTTATGTACTTGAAAACTATTATCATGTCCCCTCTACTCCAGACTAAACAAACCCAATTTTTCCAATCTTCCCTCATAAGTCATGTTTTCTAGACCTTTAATCATTTTTGTTGCTCTTCTCTGGACTTTCTCCAATTTGTCCACATCTTTCCTCATATGTGGCTCCCACAAATGGACACAGTACTCCAGTTGTGGCCTAATCCGCACAGAGTGGAGTGGAAGAATTACTACTTGTGTCTTGCTTACAGTACTCCCTCAAATACATCCCAGAATGATGTTTGCCCTTTTGCACTGTTGACTTATACTTGTGATCCACTCTGGCCCCCAGCTCCCTTTCCGCAGTGCTCCTTCCTGGGCAGGAATTTCCCATTTTGTACGTGTGCACCTGATTGTTCCTTCCTAAATGAAGCACTTTGCATTTGTCCTAATTGAATTTCATCCTATTTACTTCAGGCCTTTTCTCCAGATCATATTGAATTTTAATCATAGAAGATCAGGGTTGGAAGGGTACACAGGAGGTATCTAGTCCAACCCCCTGTTCAAAGCAGGACCAATCCCCAGACAGATTTTTGCCCCAAATCCCTAAATGGCCCCCTCAAGGATTGAACTCTCAGCCTTGGGTTTAGCAGGCCGATGCTCAAACCACTGAGCTCTCCTTCCCTGGTCTATCCTCTAAAACACTTGCAACCCCTCCCAGCTTGGTATTGTCTGCAAACTTGGTAAGTGTAACAGAGGATGTTACTGGGAGGGTTTCACCGTGTCTCAGAGGGTCACACCCTGGTGGGAGGAGCCTAGGCCTGTACTGGGATAAGGTCACTCTGTGCTTCACAGTGTGGCAGAACCTACAGTGTCCATTAGCAGGGAAAAATCGGGGGAATCAGCATGTGGAATGGACAAAAGCCCCCTCTGCATTCTCTCACATTGCCCTTCTCGTCCTGGCAGGCTACAGATTAACGTCCACGTTTTGCTCCAGATCATTTCATCCTCCCAAAGGGAAGGAAATGGCTGCAATGGAGCTGGCTCAGGTAAGGGATTCTCAGGGAGCTGGTGGTGGGTTCTGCTTGGAGGGAGAGGAGCAGTACGTGCATAGGAGGGTAGGAGCTGCTGGAGGTGGTGGGAGGCAGGAAATATCTCAGGTGGAGAAAGGGAAGGGACAGGATGTGACAAACCTGCTGAGACTTGTGTTCTCTAGGGTGTGCTGGGTTGTCACCCCGGGGTGCAGTCTGGGGGGCTTCTGGGAACCGCTGTGCCCTCTAACCCTCAAGCTGGGCTGGCCCTTCTCGCACGGCTTTGCTGGAGATTCAGCCAGCCTCTCCAGGGCCTGTTATCACCCAACATGACAGCAGGTGGCGCCATACACCCAACTAAGCTACCTGAATGCTGTACCTGAGCCACTCAAGGACAGATAGACGACAACAGCCAATTTCTCAGCTCCCCAACCTTGCACACCTGCTGTAGTATAAATTCAGAATTATCCCATCTTATAGTTCACAGGGATCTCTGTAATGTCAGCTCATTCATATAGTTCCCCTTCCCCTCGATATGGGAGAGATATTCACAACAAGCCTGTGCTAACCAAGCTCAGCTTTTCCCCAAACACTCACTCAAAATGTACTGATTAAGATAAAGCATAAAACAAGTTTATTAATGGCAGAAAGGTAGATCTGAAGTAATTATTGTTAGAACAAAAAAGGAGCCGGTTGATCCAGATGCGGATATGAATACAGGCTTCTTTATTGTGTTACTTGTTCCCCTTGACCCAACTATCGAGTAAGCACTGGATTAGTTACATCACTCGCCTTTTATCCAAGTTTGTATGTAAACACCCACATCCGTTACAACACCCCAAACCCCCTTATTAAGTAGTAGAAACACTCATACAATTAGTATACCCACCTCTATCCACTGTCACAGTATTACACATATCATAGAGGCGTTTTTACCTTGAAAATACCGTTCTTTGCAATAACGTGTTGCCACAAATTTCCCTAAACAGCAGTTCTCAGGGTATGGAGGAAGGGTCAATGAGCAGTTCTCGGGGAGGGAGGAAGGGGCCATAAGCCAGGGCTTGTTTATGTAGCTGGGAAAGGAAGGGGGAGGGGGAGGTAACATTTCTTTTACTTTCTTTCACACAAAGGACATTTATTCCAGCAACTACATTTCTCATGGAGCTGCATCAATGTCAATTCTTACAAGCAACAGAGAGAGGAAAAATATGGCAACTTATTTGTTAAGCAAAGAATTACTGCCTGCTTATGCCTTTGTCCCCAATGCATGTCAGCACATTAGCAGCTTCCCAGCTGTTTTACTGAACCCTAACGTATCCCAACAATTCTAAGTGATAACAAACAGATCAAAGCAGATTACTTAGCAGATAACCAAAAGCTCAAACTAAGCCTAACATACTAGATGGATAGAATTTGAATTAGCAATTTCTCAACCTGACTGATGATACAAGCAGTCCCCCAAGTTTCCATACACAAGCTAGAAATCCCTTTACCCTGGGACCAGCAGTTCCCCCAGTTCAGTCTTTGTTCCTCAGGTGTTTCCAGGAGTTCGCTTGTGTGGGGAATGAGGCCAAGAGATGATGTCACACCCCACCTTATGTAGCTTTTCCATATGGCGGGAACCATTTGTTCCAAACTAAGTTCCCAGTCCAGTTTGTGGAAAAATACAGGTACCAAAATGGAGTTCATTGTCATGTGGTCTAGTCACATGTCCTAGCGTGTCCTGCTGAGTCATAGTAGCCATGACTCATAGGCTGGCTGAAACAATCACAGGAAGGCTAAGCTCTTCCACAGTCCATTGTCTTTGTTGATGAGCCATCAGCACTGTCTGGCTTCTTCATTGTTGTACCTGAAAGGCTCATTGTGGGTGTTACCCAGAGTAAGCACATTTGAAATACAGATACAGAGTCAATATCCATAACTTCAAATACAAACATGATGCATGCACACAAATAGGATAATCATATTCAGCACATGACACATCTTGCACAAAATGCATCATAATTATGTCCTAAGCATATTATAACCATACCACTATGCTGAATATGGGGGTGTAGTGTCAGGGCCTAATTTCAAGGCACGGGATTTGGGAATGGAACTTCCCCTCTTTGTGGAACAGGAAATAACCCTCCTGCCAGGGCTGGGACAACTTCCCAGACTCCCAGTGCTGGAGCCTGAATCTACTGACACTTCATTAGTTACCCCCACCCCCGATCTTTGTGGTAACTGCAAACTTTATCTGTGATGATTTTATATTCTGTTCTAGGTCATTGATAAGAATGTTAAATAGCACACGGGCAAAAAGCAATCCTTGTGGGAACCCGCTAGAAAGAAATCCACTCGACCATGGTTCCCCATTTACCATTCCAGTTTTTAATCTATTTAATGTATGCTGTGTTTATTTTGTATCATTCTAGTTTTTTAGTCAAAATATTGTGCTGAATCAAGTCATATGCCTTACAGAAGTCTAGATATATTACATCAATAATATTAGCTGCAACCAAACTTTTGATCTTATCTAATAAGGATATCCAGTTAGTTT
Organism: Mauremys mutica; assembly: GCF_020497125.1. Taxonomy (NCBI): domain Eukaryota; kingdom Metazoa; phylum Chordata; order Testudines; family Geoemydidae; genus Mauremys; species Mauremys mutica. Next base: position 31,528 of record NW_025423145.1, read on the forward strand.
GATAGGATCTATTTTCTCTAAACCTTTGTTAATAGGTACTAATTATATTACCTTCCTTTAATTCTTTATTAACAAAATCCAGTATTGACTGCTCCGTTATATTGCTCAGTATTGATATCAGACTGACACTCTTGTAATTAGCTGGATCATCTCTTTTACACTTTTTAGTATTGGCACAGCATTAGCTTAATTCCAGTCTTCTGGAAATTCCTCAGTGTTTCAAGTCCTAATTACAATCAACATTAATAGTCCACCATGCTCCTCCACCAGGTCTTTAAAAACTCTTGGATACAAGTTATCCAGACCTGCTGATTTAAACATGTCTAACTGAAGTAACTGCTGTTTAATGTCCTTGTGAGTTCTTGTTGGAATGGAAAGAGTGTCATCGTCAACATCTTATGATACGCGTACAGCATCTGTTTTTCTCCAAATCCAGGAGAGAACACTTATTGAACACTTTTATCTCTTCTGCATTATTTTTGATAATTCTGCCATTTCCGTCTAGTAATTTATCACTACCATTGTTAGGATTAATATACTTTTCAAACCTTCCTTCTTATTTTCATTGATTGGTCATTGATTTCTGATAGCTTCCCTTACCAATTTTCTACAGTTCTGACCTTCTAACTCAGGGGTGAGCAACCTTTCAGAAGTCTTCATTTATTCACTCTAATTTAAGGTTTTGAGTGCGCCAGTAATATATTTTAACATTTGTAGAAGATCTTTCTCTGTCTATAATATATAACTAAACTATTGTTGTATGTAAAGTAAATAAGGCTTTTAAAATGTTTAAGAAACTTAATTTAAAATTAAATTAAAATGCAGAGCCCCCCGGACTGGTGGCCAGGACCCGGGCATTGTGAGTGCCACTGAAAATCAGCTTGCGTGCTGCCTTCAGCACCCGTGCCATAGGTTGCCTACCCCTGTGTGACGTTATTGATATAAACTGGGACCATATAGAACATGGTTTGCAACCAAGGTCCTGTAGTGGCACCAAATCTTATGTAAAGGGGGTCATCTAAGGTGTCTAAGACCAGGTTATGGGTTGCTGGTTATGATTATGCTGTCTATATGTATGTATCATTTTGTAGTTGAAGTTATAAGTATTGGCTTTATACTGTCTGTATTTTGTATTTGTGCTCTGCTTCTGGGTGACATCCCAGACAAGTTGGTGTTAGCTCTGCCTAGCCTGCTTGATGGCCCATTAAGGACCATCAGCTACACAATTGACCCATGGAGAGAAGGCAGACACGCCTTGTAACTCAGCAAAGTGCAGGGACTTGTCCATGTGACTCCAGACTCCATTTTGCTGTAATTTTCCACAGTAAGGACAAAGAGGTTCTTACACCTGGAAAAGTCTGTATAAGGCTGATGCCTCATCTCCATCTGGTCTTCAATCCTGCTTCTTACCTCTGGAGGGACTTTGCTACAAGCTGAAGCTCTGCACAAAGGACTAATGACCCATCCCAGCTGGGGATGTACTCCAGAGACTTGATTTGAACCTGCAGTTTATGCCATCACTGCTACAAGCCTGAACTAAGAACTTTGCCATTACTGTATGTAATTGATTCCATCTAACCAATTCTAGCTCTCATCTCTACCTTTTTCCCTTTATGAATAAACCTTTAGATTTTAGATTCTAAAGGATTGGCAACAGCGTGATTTGTGGGTAAGATCTGATGTGTATATTGACCTGGGTCTGGGGCTTGATTCTTTGGGATCGAGAGAACCTTTTTCTTTTACTGAGGTGTTGATTTTTATAACCATTCATCCCCAGGACGAGTGGCACTGGTGGTGATACTGGGAGACTGGAGTTTCTAAGGAAATTGCTTGTGTGACTTGTGGTTAGCCAGTGGGCTGAAACCGAAGTCCTTCTTGTCTGGCTGGTTTGGTTTGCCTTAAAGGTGGAAAAACTCCAGGCTTGGGCTGTGACTGCCCTGTTTGAGCAATTGGTCCTGAATTGGCACTCTCAGTTGGGTCCCGCCAGAACCGCCTCGTCACAGTGGCGTAGTCGTGCTTGGATCCACAGAACCAGGTTAATTAAGCTTTGGGCCAGAACCCCACGCTATCCAAATTCAAAATTTGAGATTGAGAGTTTGGTTGGTTAAAGATCAGTGACCATGAGACAGAAAGCATGAGCAAAAGCAATGAAACTGCAAGGCCTGATGGACAGCCTGCAGTTTGAACATGAGCAAAACCTGGCAGAAATTCGAATGGAAGAGAAGCAGGCCTTGGCCCAGCTGGAGAAAGAGGCTGCTGAGAGAGAGAAAGAAGCTGCTGAGAGAGAAGAAAAAGCACGTAAGGAGCTGCTGGCTGCTGAGGAGAAAACTCGACAGATGCAACAAGAAACTGCTAGACCCCAGCTTCAAGTCAAAAAAGCAAGGGAAGAACAGCAGAAATTGTATCCTCTTGAAAGTCCAGTTTGTAACAATGTTGGTATGTTGTATAACTCTGAGCAGTTGTCTGCGGGTAACCAAATGTACCCCAACAATGCCACCTTTTATGTCAATGCTGTTACTGTGTGTTCAGTAGAGGGTGGCCCCATAAATTGTGCCAGTGCTATGTATGGGAGTGGTAATGGAAAATTCATAGAGTGTGTAAAAGTCAATGGTAAAAGCTGTTTAGGGCAAATTATGGCTTCTAACATCACTCTTGTTAAAGCAGATCTGGTCAAAGAGGAAGATTATTTATCAAATCAGAGTGTGACTGTTGTGATCCTCTGTGAGTTTACTGTGCGTGTGCCTTTAGCCAGAATCCACCTTGAATGGAATGGGGCTCAGCATGAAGTGATAGCTGGCGTCAGGAAGTTATTGCCTAAAGATCTTTTAATTGGGGAAAACGTTAAAGCTTTGTTCAGTCCAGGTAGCCAGTCACAGGAGAGGAGTGATCTTAAACCTGTGTCTGTTGTGGGCAATGATGTTGCTCCAAAGGTTTGTCTGTGCCAAAAAGCAGTGTGTCTGTGAGTGGAGTTTCTGAATGTCTGTCTGATGTCTCAGAAGGAAGTCTGAAGTTAGATCAAGTGCAGAAAGATCTCATTGGTGAGGAAAATGTTTCTCAGGAGCAGGTTAAAGTAGATGGTCAGGTTAAAGCCCTAACTGAGGAAGGAGAGGGTAGATCTGTAATGGGTAATGGATTGTTGGCTAGTACAGCTTGTAAAAGTGAACCTGAAATGGGTAACTGTGATTTGCTGGAAGTAGCTCAGTGTAGTGAAAAAAGCAGCAGCTTATCTGTTGGGAGTGGCAATGTGCCTGGTAGGAAAAGTCTGGATGAGCCTAGGCAGCCTTGTGAGCTGATGGCTTTGTCTAGTCAGCAGTGTGGGAAGACAGGGATAGTGGAAGATGAGTGGCCCTGTGCCTTACCTGTTTCCTGTGTGGAGAAATGTGACAGTGGAGGGAATGTGCCTGTGTCTGTCAGGGGTATTGACTTGCCTATGGAGGAAGTTACCCCAGTCTCCAAGCAGTTGTCTGTGAACAGCCCTGTGTGCTGGGACAAGGGAAATGAGATCCCAAGCAGTGTGTCTGGGGAAGGACAATGTGTCTCCGGCTCTTCTGTGTCTGTGGAGCAGACAGAAGGTGCCTTTCAGCCTGTGATGGTTGAGGGTGGTTCAGTTGTCTCGGAGTTGGTTGTAAATACAGCTAAAGCCCAGGAAGGGAACGGTCCTAAGTTTGTGTCTGCTGGGGAGAATGGCACTGTAACTAGGTTGCATCCAGTTAGTGTCTTAGCAAAATCCCAGAGACCAGACAATTCTGGTGCTTGTAGTTTGCCAGTTGCTAATGTGTGGTTGGAAAAGGGTGCAGCAACTCTGTCTGATCAGGGTGATACCCTAGCCAGGGCACAAGGGGAGCATGAAGGTGATTTAATTGTGTTACCTACTGACAATTTGGCGACTTGTAACAAGAAGGAAAAGATTCCTAAACTTGTTCATGGCCAAGGGAAGGAGATTGCTTCTAACCTGTTATCGAGAAAGTCTATGAGTTTGCCTGAACGGGGATTGTGTAGGAATCTGCCTGATGGGCCAGAGGTAATTCTGAATGTAAGTAAGACCCAGCAAGAGTCTGTGGTTGCTCAGGAAAGTGTTCCTTTAGAGCAAGCCCTGGGTGAAGAGGGTGAGAGCAGAATTTCTGAGAGCGGTGAATTGCTGCTTAGAAAAGCTCATAGGGAAGGGAATCCTCATGGTAATCTGTGCAAGCAGTTTACTGCAACTGAAGGGTTTGAAAGTGATTTAATCAAGAAAGTTTTAGTTCCTAACAGCCAGAAATGTTCTGTTGTGAATGGATCCACTGACTTTCCTTTTGAGAGATCCAGTGTGGGCAGCTTTGAAAAGGTCTCAGATGGAGTAAAAGCTGTTAAGAAAGTTGAGCAGCCCTATAACCACGTGGCTGTGTGTGGCCAGCGTGTTGGGAAGACAATGGTGTTGGAACAGGAATGTCTCCATGCTGAATCTGTGAGTGAGCAGTCTGTGCTTCAGGGTCTGAGCACAGATTCAGTTACTGGTGTTTCAGAGCAAAACAGTTTTATGGCTGAACGCTTAAGGATGCAGGGGAGAGCAAGCCAGCTCTCACCCTCAGACCCTTTGAAGTTGTGTGGTATCTCTGTAAGACAGAGTCCAGCCTTGGAATTGGTAGCAGCTAAGAAGTGAAAAGCTGGTGTTTTGTGTTGATGCAAATTACCCGGCTGGCAGGGAGAAGAAAGACTTGCTAATAGCTGCTGGCACAGAGAGCCCACCCCATCAGCCAGTGACTTCTGTTAGGAAAAAGCAAATCCAATCCACTGTTGTTCAAACCAAGTTTTACCTTGAGTTTGTAAGGAGATTCAATCATGTTATTGAACATGACTTTGATAAACCATTTCTGTTATACACTGGTACGGCCTCTAGCCCAGCACTAGCTGTAGTGAGACAGATCCAAGGATGGGGGGCTCTTGGGATGCAGTCGGTGATGTTTTGTCATCCCTTCCTGCATCAATTTTGCGTTGGGGGTGTAACGTTATTGATATAATCTGGGACCATATAGAACATGGTTTGCAACCAAGGTCCTGTAGTGGCACCAAATCTTATGTAAAGGGGGTCATCTAAGGTGTCTAAGACCAGGTTATGGGTTGCTGGTTATGATTATGCTGTCTGTGTGTGTGTATCATTTTGTAGTTGAAGTTATAAGTATTGGCTTTATACTGTCTGTATTTTGTATTTGTGCTCTGCTTCTGGGTGACATCCCAGACAAGTTGGTGTTAGCTCTGCCTAGCCTGCTTGATGGCCCATTAAGGACCATCAGCTATTCAGCTGACCCATTGAGAGGAGGCAGACACGCCTTGTAACTCAGCAAAGTGCAGGGACTTGTCCATGTGACTCCAGACTCCATTTTGCTGTAATTTTCCACAGTAAGGACAAAGAGGTTCTTACACCTGGAAAAGCCTGTATAAGGCTGATGCCTCATCTCCATCTGGTCTTCAATCCTGCTTCTTACCTCTGGAGGGACTTTGCTACAAGCTGAAGCTCTGCACAAAGGACTAATGACCCATCCCAGCTGGGGATGTACTCCAGAGACTTGATTTGAACCTGCAGTTTATGCCATTACTGCTAAAAGCCTGAACTAAGAACTTTGCCATTACTGTATGTAATTGATTCCATCTAACCAATTCTAGCTCTCATCTCTACCTTTTTCCCTTTATGAATAAACCTTTAGATTTTAGATTCTAAAGGATTGGCAACAGCGTGATTTGTGGGTAAGATCTGATGTGTATATTGACCTGGGTCTAGGGCTTGATTCTTTGGGATCGAGAGAACCTTTTTCTTTTACTGGGGTGTTGGTTTTTATAACCATTCATCCCCAGGACGAGTGCACTTGTGGGGAGACTGGAGTGTCTAAGGAAATTGCTTGTGTGACTTGTGTTAGCCAGTGGGGTGAAACCGAAGTCCTTCTTGTCTGGCTTGTTTGGTTTGCCTTAGAGGTGGAAAAACCCCAGGCTTGGGCTGTGACTGCCCTGTTTGAGCAATTGGTCCTGAATTGGCACTCTCAGTTGGGTCCCGCCAGAACCGCCTCATCACACCCTGTTCTAACTAATATTCTTTACTACTGACTTCCCTTTTCTTCCTTATATTTTATTTGGAGAGTGTTTCCTACCAGGGAGCCATTAGTAGGGTCCAGAGCCAGCCTCATCTCCTATATCAAACTGTGGCTAGTAGGTATGTGATAAATGTGACGACCCTGCCTGCGTCTGTCAGCTGGGAGACACAAAGACTCTCTCTTTCTACCCTCTGATGCTGCCTGGCTGCTCTAAGCTAGGTGGAGTGGGACTCTGTTAACATGTGCCTCCCGGAGCTTCCATTTACCTGGTGCTGCTGTTCCCTGAATAGTGGGATTGTGACTGGGGCAGCAGGTACTGAGTGTTGGACTCTTGCTCTTTCAGGGGCCGGTGACCTTCGAGGAGGTGGCTGTGTATTTCACCAGGGAGGAATGGGCTCTGCTGGACCCTGTTCAGAGAGCCCTCTACAGGGATGTCATGCAGGAGAACTATGAGACGGTGACCTCGCTGGGTAAGGAGTCCTGTCCCCTGGGTTATTAGAACCTGTGGGGTCTCTGAAGAACCTGAGTAGTAATAACTTTATACCTTTATTCGTCATACAAGTTTTGACAAGTTTCCTTGCCCCCTTTTTTTTTGCCTTATCTCTCACCCACTAGAATCATTTTTGGACATGTGCCTTTTTGGTGCAGTCACACATTTTTAAATTGCATTGAATGTATCCTTATTGGCTACATTAGTAACTATATTAATAACTGTAACTTTCATGCCTTTTCCTCATTTTAAGAGGAAAATATGCTGCCTGTAGAATTCTAAATTGAGTAAATAGGTGTGTGACTCATGCATGACTTGTGTGACAGTCAGATGTGCTCCTCTTTCGATAGGAGAGCGTATAATGTTTCCATTCAGGACCCCACGGGTGAAGGGAGAACAGAGCTGTGGGAGGGGAGGAGAAGGGGGGAGTAGATAATTCTGGGCTGCCAGGACATGGGGAGGGTGTGTGCAGGGTTAGAGCTAAGAAGCAGCAGGGAGGGATGAGGTAGTGAGAGATGAAGAGGGAACACAAGACTCTCCCAAGGTGCGGGGAGGTGGTGCTGGCTGAGAGTAATGGGAAGAAGTGGAGAGGAGTGTGCAGGAAGGGCACCGAGGAAGTGGCTCAGTCTCAGGTGTTGAAGCTAAGTGGCCTATCCTTGTGGAAGAGTGGGAGCCCTTGGGGGTCTAGTGCACTCAAGGGGCACCTCCCAAGGACTGTTTAAAAGCCAGGGCATTGCAGCCTTATGGGGAAAAGATATAAAACAAGAAAAGGATCTAAATGCGTGTTTACCATCGCTCGCTCTCAGTCCTCATGGGAATCCCTGATCCGTTCCAAAGTGTATTAAAACCTTCCTTAAAGGCTTACCTCTTGGTTATCAGGTCATGTCCATTTGTTAGAGGGTTTTCCCTTCACCCACCCACTTCCCTGGTTCTTGTCACGCAGACAGCAAGCAGCGAAAGACCAGAAGTCTGAAGCACAGATAATGCGATGTTTATTGGGGTTATTTCCAAGCAAGCATATTCCACTGCCCTAATGAACTTACACGTAGAAAAATTAATTATGCAGCAGACAGAAACAATTAGAGAACCAGACTGATTAACAAGGTAAAAGTGGTGGCCATAAAGATAAAACAATACAGAAATGAGGGTTTCACAACCACAACCATTGATAAGGGATTTCTTGCCAGACCGGATGCTATCAGACTAAGTTTTCATTAACCATCTTAAGATTCAGAGAGGTAGCCGTGTTAGTCTGGTTCTGTAAAGGCAGCAAAGAATCCTGTGGCACCTTATAGACTAACAGACGTTTTGCAGCATGAGCTTTCGTGGGTGAATACCCACTTCGTCGGATGCAAGTAGTGGAAATTTCCAGGGGCAGGTAGATATATGCAAGCAAGAAGCAGGCTAGAGATAACGAGGTTAGATCAATCAGGGAGGATGAGGCCCTGTTCTAGCAGTTGAGGTGTGAAAACCAAGGGAGGAGAAACTGGTTCTGTAGTTGGCTAGCCATTCACAGTCTTTGTTTAATCCTGAGCTGATGGTGTCAAATTTGCAGATGAACTGAAGCTCAGCAGTTTCTCTTTGAAGTCTGGTCCTAAAGTTTTTTTGCTGCAGGATGGCCACCTTAAAATCTGCTATTGTGTGGCCAGGGAGGTTGAAGTGTTCTCCTACAGGTTTTTGTATATTGCCATTCCTAATATCTGATTTGTGTCCATTTATCCTTTTCCTTAGAGACTGTCCATTTTGGCCGATGTACATAGCAGAGGGGCATTGCTGGCATATGATGGCATATATTACATTGGTGGATGTGCAGGTGAATGAACCGGTGATAGTGTGGCTGATCTGGTTAGGTCCTGTGATGGTGTTGCTGGTGTAGATATGTGGGTAGAGTTGGCATCGAGGTTTGTTGCATGGGTTGGTTCCTGAGCTAGAGTTACTATGATGCGGTGTGCAGTTACTAGTGAGAATATGCTTCAGGTTGGCAGGTTGTCTGTGGGCGAGGACTGGCCTGCCATCTTAAGATCTGTTTCTTTATCTGGTGGTGATAGGCACTATCAGGACAGGATCATCTTCCTAACAGCCCAGTAGCATCTTATTTCAGTGTGACTGGTTTGGGATGTGAGGATGTGACCCTTCGCTTCCCAGCTTATGGCTGCCCCTGCTGCTTAGCCAAAGGCCTTAGCCTAAGAACAAGGCCTCAGACTGTCACAGTGAGAGAACGCCCATACACAGGCGGACTGAGATTTTGATTCTGAGGGTATGGCTACACTTACGGTTTGCAGCGCTGGTAGTTTCCAGCGCTGGTCATCCAGCTGTGTAGGAGCAGCGCTGGTGTGTGGCCACACTCACAGCTACCAGCGCTGGTGTGTGGCCACATTTGCAGTATTAGCAGCGCTGTTGGGAGTGCTGCATTATGGGCAGCTATCCCAGCATTCAAGTGCAACAACGTGCTTTTCAAAAGAGGGGGGTGGAGGGTGGTGTACTGTGACAGGGAGCGGGGAAGATAGAGAGTGGATTTTTGGAGCCAACACTGTGTGTTAGCTTCCTGGATTGGAAAAATCACAAAATGTTCATGAGCCCTTAGTCTTAACTCTTAATTGCAATCAGCCTGCCTCCAACACGGACTCCCCGCTGTTTCACTCACTCCCTGTGGTGTACTGTGACAGGGAGCGGGGAAGAGAGAGATTGGAAAAATCACAAAATGTTTGCGAACCCTTAAAGTCTTGCAAACAGCCTGCATCCAACTCTGTTTCCCCTGCCTCTCATTTGATCGTTCACAGCCAGGTACAGATAGCTCCTGTTTGCTGTGATAAGCAGTTCAACGGAGCTTCGATCGGCTCCGTTCTGTTTCATTCACTCTCCCTGCCTGCCTCTCATTTGATCGTTCACAGCCAGGTACAGATAGCTCCTGTTTGCTGTGATCAGTGTTTGTTTTTTTAGATAAGCAGTTCAACGGAGCTTCGATCGGCTCCGTTCTGTTTCATTCACTCTCCCTGTCTGCCTCTCATTTGATTGTTTACAGCCAGGTACAGATGATCACAGCAAACAGGAGCTCTGTTCGGAGCTCCGATCGGAGCTCGTTCACAACAAAACAAAGAGAGGCTGCATAACAAAACAAAGAGAGTAATTTATAAAAGCATTCTGGGATACATCTTATACCCTGGAGGCCAATCACAGCGCTGGTGTGTGGCCACACTTGATGACCAGCGCTGCAGCACCAGCGCTGGAATCCTTATTCCGCATGCCGAGTGAGGTGTACGGCCAGCGCTGCAGCCAGGGAGTTGCAGCGCTGGAAGTGCCCTGCAGGTGTGGCCACTTACTAATTGCAGCGCTGGTGGAGGCTTTCCAGCGCTGCAAATCGCCAGTGTAGCCATACCCTTAGCTAGTTACAGGGGTATAAAGACAAAGTGATAAAAATACCCCTAAGTTCTTAAACTATAGGCTTTACAGGCAGGCCTGAATGTCTATTCTAACAGTGGGTTCTAGCCCTTTCTACCCCATTCTGTGTCTGTCTTGTCTATTTAGATCAGGGGTCGGCAACTTTTCAGAAGTGCTGTGCCGTGTCTTCATTTATTCACTCTAATTTATGGTTCCGTGTGCCAGTAACACATTTTAATGTTTTTAGAAGGTCTCTTTCTATAAGTCTATAATATAGAAATAAACTATTGTTGTATGTAAAATAAATAAGGTTATTAAAATGTTTAAGAAGCTTAATCTAAAATTAAATTAAAATGCATAGCCCCCCCTTGGACCAGGGGCCAGGACCCAGGCAGTGTGAGTGCCACTGAAAATCAGCTCGCTGCCGCAGGTTGCCTACCCCTGATTTAGATTGTAAATTCTTCAGGGCATGGGCCATCTACTATTCTCTGTCTGCCACTTTGAGCCAAGGAAGATGGCCTTGAGATGCGTAGCCTTATTTGGGGTGTGTTCATAGAATCATAGAATCTCAGGGTTGGAAGGGACCTCAGGAGGTCATCTAGTCCAACCCCCTGCTCAAAGCAGGACCAAACCAACTAAATCATCTCAGCCAGGGCTTTGTCAAGCCTGACTTTAAAAACCTCTAAGGACGGCGATTCCACCACCTCCCTAGGTAACCCATTCCAGTTCTTCACCACCCTACTAGTGAAAAAGTTTTTCCTAATGTCGAACCTAAACCTCCCCCTCTGCAACTTGAGACCATTACTCTTTGTTCTGTCATCTTCTACCACTGAGAACAGTCTAGATCCATCCTCTTTGGAACCCCCTTTCAGGTAGTTGAAAGCAGCTATCAAATCCCTCCTCATTCTTCTCTTCTGCAGACTAAACAATCCCAGTTCCCTCAGCCTCTCCTCATAAGTCATGTGCTCCTGCCCCCTAATCATTTTTGTTGCCCTCCGCTGGACTCTCTCCAATTTATCCACATCCTTCTTGTAGTGTGGGGCCCAAAACTGGACACAGTACTCCAAATGAGGCCTCACCAGTGCTGAGTAGAGGGGAATGATCACATCCCTCGATCTGCTGGAAATGCCCCTACTTATACAACCCAAAATGCCATTAGCCTTCTTGGCAACAAGGGCACCCTGCTGACTCATATCCAGCTTTTCGTCCACCGTAACCCCTAGGTCCTTTTCTGCAGAACTGCTGCCCAGCCATTCGGTCCCTAGTCTGTAGCAGTGCATGGGATTCTTCCGTCCTAAGTGCAGGACTCTGCACTTGTCCTTGTTGAACCTCATCATGTTTCTTTTGGCCCAATCCTCTAATTTGTCTAGGTCCCTCTGTATCCTATCCCTATCCTCCAGCGTATCAACCACTCCTCCCAGTTTAGTGTCATCTGCAAACTTGCTAAGGGTGCAGTCCACACCATCCTCCAGATCGTTAATGAAGATATTGAACAAAACCAGCCCCAGCACCGACCCTTGGGGCACTTCACTTGATACCAGCTGCCAACTAGACATGGAGCCGCTGATCACTACCCGTTGAGCCCGACCATCTAGCCAGTTTTCTATCCACCTTATCGTCCATTCATCCAGCCCAGACTTCTTTAACTTGCTGGCAAGAATACTGTGGGAGACTGTATCAAAAGCTTTGCTAAAGTCCAGAAATAGCACATCCACTGCTTTCCCCTCATCAACAGAGACGGTTATCTCATCATAGAAGGCAATTAGGTTAGTCAGGCATGACTTGCCCTTCGTGAATCCATGCTGACTGTTCCTGATCAGTTTCGCCTCCTTTAAGTGGTTCAGAATTGATTCCTTGAGGACCTGTTCCATGATTTTTCCAGGGACTGAGGTGAGACTGACTGGCCTGTAGTTAGTAATGTTGATTTGATTTATCAACTTAATTGAATGTGTATTGTAATTATTTTAATTAATTAATAATAATGCTTAATCATTTATATTAATTAATATGAGTTTAGGCTCGCCAATTTGTTTGATCAGAAGATAAAAGTTCGTGTTTCGAATCAGGTTCCGCAGAACTGATAAAGGGACTTTCGGGGGTATGACAGGAAGCTCACACGGAGACAGATATAGTCATAAAGACTTTTTATTAAAATCAATGAAATAGAAAGTAAATTGTAAAACACGTAGAATTACAGAGTTACAATTGTATTACTGATATTCAGGAGATACATATGATGATACAATATTATGTGCTGCAAACTTTGGTTAATATTCACACCCTGTTTTGATAAACTGGTGTTTGCCTCACCTCTGGCGGTTCTGGTTTCACAGCTCTTGCAAGGGAAACTAATGTAAAGAGCTGCCAAAGCTACTTTGGAATTTACTTTTTAGCTCAACTAAATAATCTAATACACAAATTAAAATAAAATTTAGAGAGACCAAACTTAGCCGAGTCCCTTTTGAACTTAAAGTTTGAAAAGAAAATAAGTGCGGCCTATTACTGGTTAATAGCTGTCGTAGAGGCATAACATGAATACGTAGTTGAAGATGGTGAAGTGTAGAGAAGAAGGAGAGGTCAAGGTGCGGGTAAAAAGAGGTAGGTTACCTCTTTTTATAGAAATAAATGCCGGAAATCCTTCCTCTTATGCCCAAATTTCAGTCTTCCCCCATAGAAATGTTAGGGTACACTTACTCCATAGGCTAGTATGTGTATGTGTATGGATGGCAGGTATCTGTGCACTTGTGGGGTACTTGTTAAGTCTGTGAGTACAACTTTGAAAAATCCCTTTTGCTATTCTTCATTGTCTGTTGGTCTCGGTAAAGGGTCTTAGACCTAAGCGTAGGCACTTTATTTGAGCATAGGAAAAACAGTTCCTTTTCTGGGTAAAAGGGCACAGGATATAGCTATGCTAACTTTGCTTTAGCTTAAAATGCAGGTTTTTGGCCTGTAGGTTTCTTGCATTACAGCCAAACATAGGTTTATTAATTCATATTAAAAATATCACAATACTGTACTTATTAGAAAAGAGATATTGATGCAGGCAAGCAGATGAATCCTGAGGGCTACAGATGTTACTGCCTAAAAATGAGATGGGGTTAAAACTATGGAATATTCTTTGTGACAAGTATCCCACAAATTCCACTGACCTCCCTTGTTTTCTTTGCCTGCAGTAGGGTTTCCAATTTCCACACCTGATGTGATCTCGCAGCTGGAACGAGGGGAAGAGCCATGGGTCCCGGACCTCCAGGGCTCTGAGAAAGAAGTGGTCCCAAGAGCTGCCTTCACAGGTGAGGAATTGGTTAAGCCAACTCAACAACTGCTTAGGAATGCAGGAAACATTTGGGATGCCCTACAAAGACCCTGTGAGCTCTCCAAGTTCAGGATTGTTCCCTGTAGATGTGGAATCATTATGGCAGATGCCACTCATGGCTTCCCTCCTATTCTGACTGACAACTGGCAGCAGGTCCCTCCCCGATCTCACTTTCCCCTGAGAGTTATGGTGCAGTGAGGACCCAGAACTGATACCTTCCTCTCTTCTCTGTGGAAGGGTTTGGGGAAAATCAGCACCTGATAAGCTTGATCTCTCCCACATATATTTTGTATCAGAGGGGTAGCCGTGTTAGTCTGGTTCTTTGCTGCTTTTACATATATTTTGGTTTGTTCATCCCTTTTTCCATTCCTCTCTCTGACATTTCCTTTTTCTCAGGCACAGGGAGTGACCTATGTCTGGATTCTCTCTGTCTCCCATCCGGCGATGGCCTGGTGAGTGAGAACGAGGAGGAGAAACCCCAGCAGGAAGACACTGTGCAAGTAGATCCACATTGGATGTTATCAGGAAGATACAAAGGGAATGTTTCCAGGAGTTGTGCAGTCCCAGAAAACACAAAAGCCTGTGAGACTCAGCAGAGGCCAGAGGAAAACTACAGTAGCGACTCAACCCTTATTCCACGCAACAGAATCAACTTGGAAGAGAGACGCTACATGTGCCATGAGTGTGGGAAAAGCTTCAATTGGCGCTCAAACCTTATCACACATTGGAGAATCCACACGGGGGAGACACCCTACACGTGCTCTGAGTGCGGGAAAAGCTTCGGGCAGAGCTCAAACCTTATCACACATCAGAGAATCCACACAGGGGAGACGCCCTACACGTGCTCTGAGTGCGGGAAAAGGTTTGGGCGGAGCTCTCACCTTGTCAGACATCAGAGAAGCCACACTGGGGAGACGCCCTACACATGCTCTGAGTGCGGGAAAAGTTTCAGGCGGAGCTCTCACCTTATCACACATCAGAGAAGCCACACTGGGGAGACGCCCTACACGTGCTCTGAGTGCGGGAAAAGCTTTGGGCGGAGCTCTCACCTTGTCAGACATCAGAGAAGCCACACTGGGGAGACGCCCTACACGTGCTCTGAGTGCGGGAAAAGTTTCGGGTGGAGCTTTGACCTTATCACACATCAGAGAATCCACACAGGGGAGATGCCCTACACGTGCTCTGAGTGCGGGAAAAGCTTCGGGCGGAGCTCTGACCTTATCACACATCAGAGAATCCACACAGGGGAGACGCCGTACACGTGCTCTGAGTGCGGGAAAAGCTTCAATCAGCGCTCAAACCTTATCAGACATCAGAGAATCCACACTGGGGAGACGCCCTACACGTGCTCTGAGTGCGGGAAAAGCTTCGGGCGGAGCTCTAACCTTATCACACATCAGAGAATCCACACAGGGGAGATGCCCTACACGTGCTCTGAGTGCGGGAAAAGCTTCGGGTGGAGCTCTGACCTTATCAGACATGAGAGAATCCATACTGGGGAGACGCCCTACACATGCTCTGAGTGCGGGAAAAGCTTCGGGCGGAGCTCTAACCTTATCACACATCGGAGAATCCACACAGGGGAGATGCCCTACACGTGCTCTGAGTGCGGGAAAAGCTTCCGGTGGCGCTCTCACCTTATCACACATCAGAGAATCCACACAGGGGAGCTGCCCTACACGTGCTCTGAGTGCGGGAAAAGCTTCAATCAGCACACAAGCCTTATTAGACATCACAAAATCCACATGAGAGAGAATTGTTATAAATCCCTTGACTAGGGCTGGCCAAAATTTGTTTTTTTTTAATTACATTTAAAGACAGATGCCTCGTGATGGCCTTTGCTCGTGGGGATGTTGCCTCTTGGTCAGGGTTTCGGCCCTTTTGTGGGGAAGGATGCAGCAGATGGCGTGAGGGGGGGAGCCCAGGGCCTCCCATGGGCTCTGACCCAGGCCACTCTGAGGGCAACACTTCTTACCACCCCGCTATTGTCCTGAGTTCACAGTTTATCACAGGAAGCTCTGACAGGTGTCAGCTCACTGCTTGGTACCTCTTCTCAGCCGGGCGTGGCATGGCAGCTCTCTCCTTGGGGTGGCAGCTGCCTCTGTTATGCTGACAGATCCAGGTTGGTGACGCGGTGGTGGACGGGATTGAACCAGGGACCTCTGGAGCTTAGTGTGTGGGCCTCTACAGCATGAACTAAAAGCCACCCGGCTCTTAGCGAAGGCTGTATAGAAGACATGTTTTATTGCTCCCTCTAAGTGATCTCGGTGCCACTAGCTGGGACACCCCACCACCCCCTGGAGGTGTATGGGTTACGTACTTCCCCTAGCTGAGGAAGCGCATCCTGAGCTTCGGAGAGTTCCCAGCTGTAATCCCGGACAACCCCTGTAACGATGCAACCACTGGCGGGAC
This sequence comes from Mauremys mutica, assembly GCF_020497125.1. Taxonomy (NCBI): domain Eukaryota; kingdom Metazoa; phylum Chordata; order Testudines; family Geoemydidae; genus Mauremys; species Mauremys mutica. The sequence goes on from NW_025423145.1 coordinate 47,183, forward strand.
GCTATTGAGAGTATCAATTCAGGACAAATTGCTTGGAGCAGGGCAGTCACAGCCCGAGGCTGGGTGCCCTTCACTATTAAAGCATGTCACAGCAGCCATGCAGAGAGGACTTTGGTTTTACCCCACTGGCCAATCGGATGTCATACAAGCAATTCCCTCAGCTATTCCAGTTCCCTTCTATCACCACCAGCCCCGCTCCTTAGGGGGATGAATGGTTATGAAAAGCAATACCTCATTAAAAGAAAAAACGGTTCTCCCAAAGGACCAGGCCCCAGATGCAGGTCAATAGACAAGTCAGATCTTACCCACAAATCACGCTCTTGCAAATCCTTTAGCGTTGTTATGGAAAAATTGATCCATGTGTTGTGTTTTCAATCAGATCAGCCTGAGGCCTTTTATTGATTAGAAGCACGCAGGGGAGAACCGTTATGGAAACGGCCTCCCCGAAGCTGGTTACAGACAGCCTTATAAAGCTTAAAACCACAGTCGTAATATGCAAGTTACACACATAATGTCCTTATTATTTTGCTAAAAAAATATTGCAAAGTTAATGTTGATTGGAGCAGGAGTAAATTTCTTCCATATTAGGCTTTTCCTGTTCTTACTTATCTGTTCTATGCGGTTACGTGTTGACAGTAGGGGATATTACCAAATTGTTTTTCAGTCGGGGACTGTTAGGACTTTCCACTGTCTCCTCTGTGCCCCCCTGCTTGGCTTGTCTGGCCGGCCCTGGCAGTCTGACATGAGGCTTGGGCCTACAAGGCCTTGGATAACACTGGATTTTCCCTTACAACATCTAAAATATAAAGGTTTATTCATAAAAAAAAAGAAATAGAGATGAGAGTTAAAATTGTTAAAGGAATCAATTACACACAGTAATGGCAAAGTTCTTGGTTCAGGCTTGTAGCAGTGATGGAATCAACTGCAGGTTCAAATCAAGTCTCTGGAGAACATCCACAGCTGGGATGGGTCATTAGGTCCTTTGTACAGAGCTTCAGTTTGTAGCAAAGTCCCTCCGGAGTCATGAAGCTGCACTGAAAATAAGATGGAGACGAGGCATCAGCCTTTTATAGCCTCTTGCCATGTGGTCTTTGCTTTCTTTGTCCCAAGGACACGCTATCAAACACGTGGCATAGAAAAACCTTCGAGTTCTGTCCATAGGCAGGTCCCTGCAGACCTTGCTGAGTCACAAGGCGTATCTGCCTTCTCTCAATGGGTCGATTTTATAGCTGATGGTCCTTAATGGACCGTTAAGCAGGCTAGGCAGAACTGACACCAACTTATCTGGGGTATTCCCCAGAAGCAGAGCACAAGTTTGAAATACAGGCAGCATAGAGCCAATATTCATAACGTCAACTACAAAAATGATACACATCTAGAGATAGCATCATTATAATCAACCAATCAGAACCTCTCCATAGACCCCTTACACGACAACCTTTCTACAATATTGGCTGCAAATATAGAACAGTGGTCGCAAGGGTGATCTATACAGTTACAGATTATGTCAATAACGTCACAGGAGGTGACACGGCATCAGTAAGACTGATGCTGGAATACTGCCTCCAGTTTTGGTGTCTTCATTTGGAAAAGATGATTCACCACAGGAACAAGTTATCAAGGAAAGTGATGGATTCTCCATCTCTTGATGTCATTTCATGAAGACTAGATGCCTTTCTGGAATGTGTTTGCCCCAAAAGTAGCTATTGTGTCATACAGGAGGCCTGTGATACGCAGGGGGTCAGATTAGATGCTCTAATGGTCTCTTCTGGCTATAAAGTCAACTAATTTCTGAAAAACTGAGTGTAGCATTGGGAGCAGCGTCTGATGTTTCCCTGTCTAGCCGGCTTGCTGCCTAGAACGAACGCTCCTGGAGTGGGGTGATCCCCAGGGAGTAGCTCCAACCTGCAAAGTGCCTGGCCAGGGGCAGGACATTAACACAGCAAGGGAGGGGTGTGGCAGTGACATCAGAAAGGCCTTTTGCAGGACCTCAGCCTATTGGTCCAAGGTGGTGGGGAGGTGGTGACCTCACAGAGAGATGCTGACATCAGCCAGGCAGGACAGGGGCGAGGGGCCAGGGGAACCTCAGAGACCCCTGTGGCTTTGCTCCAGCAAGTCTCCTTCTCCAGGTCTCTCTTTGAGGACTGAGAGAGTATTCGGGTTCACGGACGTGAACGCCAGGAGGAACCTCTTTCCCGTTTTCTCCTTCCCTTTTAGTGATTTTACTAGAAAACAGCCGTCCCTGTTTAGAAGGTAAGAGCCTCCTGGAGGTTTGAAACCTATTCAGTCTGATCCATCTGGTGAGAGTTGAATTCTAGTCATGGAAAACACGAGCTTAAGGAGGCAGAATTTTATTGTGCACCTGGGATTTTGTCCCTTAGAATCACCGGGGACATTGGGGTTTGTCCTTTTTGTTTCACATTTTCCTCCATCCCTCCCTCCCTCCTTTCTCTTCTTCTCTTGCTTATTTTGTTCTTTCTCCTGTTCCCCTCCCAACACCAGGAGCGGGGTGGGTGTGTGCGTGTGCACGCGTTGCGGGGGAAGGCTCGGCAGCTCCCACTGGGAGGTCCACCCAAAAATGTGGGGTTGAAATAGTGCTCAGGCAGTCAGGGCCGGATTAACCTTATGTGAGTCCTGGTACCAAACATATTTGTAGGCCCCTATGTAGTCACTGTGGGCTCCGAGTATGGGCGTGGTGGGGCAGTGCCATTGGTGCCATAGCATACCCAGTACTGAACCTCAGAGACATTTTTCATTTTGATCACACACCTCTCCATGACTGTACGCATTGCCATACACAGCTCCCTCAGCCCCCGGGTTTTCTCATTGAGCTGTACAGCCATGTGGGTTTACCAGTGTCCACAGTGAGCAGAACTTTCATAGTGATCAAGGAAACTCCCCACAGATTTATCTCCTTCCTCATTCAGACCTTCTCTAGCCATGTCTCCAGTACCCCCCATGTCACCAGTCACGGCATGTGGTCCTAGTCTCAGCTCAGAGTTCTAAAGCCAGCAGACACCTGATCAGTTCTGACAGATCCCTCCCTCAGCCCCCATCCTGCCATGTGAGCCAGCCACCTGCAAACACCATCTCCCCAAAGTCAGGACTTAGCCCTTGGGAATCTGAAGCCACCAGCCTCTCTCCCTCTGCTCCCATCTACATGCTAGTCTGCTACCTGGTCACCACCACCTCTCCCCACGCTTGTTTCCTTTCCACTTTGGACATGCTCCCACCCAGCTGGAAGCTCCCTCTGCCAGCCTGACCTGCTCCCCCTGACATTCCTGTCCTACTGGTGACCTCTGTTCCTTGAGGTTAAGTCCAGTGTCTTTAGCTGATCTAGCTTAATGGCCCCAATAGTCACAGAGCCACCTGCATCTTCTCTGGCTACAGCCATGGGGCCAGTTCCCAGAGGCCAGCCTTAGCCAGCTGCAGCTACTAGCCGCAGGAGGGGTGGCAATGCCAGGGCTGAGAGTGCTTGAACCTTGCAATGGCAGCACTAGAGACTCTAAATCCTCAGCCCTGGCGCTAGGCAGCTGCAGACTCTGGAGTTAGGCACTTCCCTCCTCTAGGCCATGGCTTTAAATACCTGAGATTCCCATCACCTGCAGCAGAGGCCACCAATTCCCACGCCCCCCTCAGCCCGCACCTAGTCGTGCAGAAAGTGCAGCCTGAGTGATTGTGGGGGCTGGGGTGGCAGGAGGTTCCCGTCCCTGAGCAGCAGCTCTGCAGCAAGCTCACGTGCTTCCCAGTAGCCCCCTAATCATTTTTTGTTGCCCTCTGCTGGACTCTTTCCAATTTTTCCACATCCTTCTTGTAGTGTGGGGCCCAAAACTGGACACAGTACTCCAGATGAGGCTTCACCAATGTCTAATAGAGGGGAACGATCACATCCCTCGATCTGCCGGCAATGCCCCTAATTATACAGCCCAAAATGCTGTTAGCCTTCTTGGCAACAAGGGCACACCGTTGACTCATAGCCAGCTTCTCGTCTACTGTAACCTCTTGGTCCTTTTCTGCAGAACTGCTTCCTAGCCATTCGGTCCCTAGTCTGTAGCAGTGAATGGGATTCTTCCGTCCTAAGTGCAGGACTCTGCATTTGTCCTTGTTGAACCTCATCAGGTTTCTTTTGGCCCAGTCCTCTAATTCGTCTAGGTCCCTCTGTATCCTATCCCTACCCTCCAGCGTATCAACCACTCCTCCCAGTTTAGTGTCATCTGCAAACTTGCTGAGGGTGCAGTCCACACCATCCTCCAGATCGTTAATGAAGATATTGAACAAAACCGGCCCCAGGACCGACCCTTGGGGCACTCCACTTGAAATTGGCTGCCAACTAGACATGGAACCATTGATCACTACCCATTGAGTCCAACGATCTACCCAGGTTTCTATCCACCTTATAGTCCATTCATCCAGCCCATACTTCTTTAACTTGCTGGCAAGAATACTGTGGGAGACTGTATCAAAAGCTTTGCTAAAGTCAAAGAATAACACATCCACTGCTTTCCCCTCATCCACAAACCCAGTTATCTCCTCATAGAAGGCAATTAGGTTAGTCAGGCATGACTTGCCCTTGGTGAATCCATGCTGACTGTTCCTGATCACTTTCCTCTCCTCTAAGTGCTTCAGAATTGATTCCTTGAGGACCTGCTCCATAATTTTTCCAGGGACTGTGGTGAGGCTGACTAACCTGTAGTTCCCCGGATCCTCTTTCTTCCCTTTTTTAAAGATGGGCACTACAGTAGCCTTTTTTCCAGTCATCCAGGACCTCCCCCGATCACCATGATTTTTCAAAGATAATGGCCAATGGCTCTGCAACCACATCCGCCAACTCCTTTAGCACCCTCGGATGCAGCGCATCCGGCCCCATGGACTTGTGCTCATCCAGTTTTTCTAAACAGTCCTGAACAACTTCTTTCTCCACAGAGGGCTGGTCACCTTCTCCCCATACTGTGCTGCCCAGTGCAGCAGTCTGGGAGCTGACCTTGTTTGTGAAGACAGAGGCAAAAAAAAGCATTGAGTACATTAGCTTTTTCCACATCCTCTGTCCACTAAGTTACCTCCCTCATTCAGTAAGGGGCCCACACTTTCCTTGACTTTCTTCATGTTGCTAACATACCTGAAGAAACCCTTCTTGTTACTCTTAACATCTCTTGCTAGATGCAACTCCAAGTGTGATTTGGCCTTCCTGATTTCACTCCTGCATGCCTGAGCAATATTTTTATACTTCTCCCTGGTCATTTGTCCAATCTTCCCCTTCTTGTAAGCTTCTTTTTTGTGTTTAAGATCAGCAAGGATTTCACTGTTAAGCCAAGCTTGTCACCTGCCATATTTACTATCCTTTCTACACATCAGGATGTTTTTTTCCTGCAACCTCAATAAGGATTCTTTAATCCTTTAGAGGATTGGAACTGATTTCAGTGAAGGGACATGTTTGCTAGGTTTTTATGCATTTGCACAGGAAAACATTGAGTGTTTCCATTCATTTTAGGGATCCCTATTCAGTGGAACTCCTGAACATAACAGAAATGCCATTATTTTTGTTGAAGGAAGAGGTTTGTAAGGGGGCACTTGAATTTGAACCAAGGACCACTTGAACTGCAGTCAAACACTCTACCACTGAGCTATACCCCCATGACTGCTGTGTAGGTAAGTCAGAGATCTTAAAGATTTAGAAGGACAGGCCCTGCCTCAGCAATCTCCTGTTCTGTTCCCAGACCACAGTGCTTTTAAAAATGGGGTTTGATTAAACTTATAGATCCATGTAGACACCACAGCTTGCACACCCACCCACATAGCTTCCCCCAGTGACATAGCTACCACCTCTCGGGGAGATGGGTTAACTACACGGACGGGACAGCTCTCTCCCCTCCGCTTAGAGCATCTTCATTATTTATGAATAGGTGGGAAATAACCTCCTGAATGGACAGTAACCAATTTATCAAATATTGCTGGGTCTGCATTCAATATGGGTACCTGGTCGTATTGGCTGGGTCAGTAGGAGCATTGCCGGCAGATCGAGGGAAGGGATTATTCCCTTCTATTTGGCACTGGGGAGGCCACATCTGGAGCATTGCGTCCAGCTTTCGCCCCCCCCCCACTACAGAAACAAATTGGAGACAGTCTAGGGGAGGGCAACAAAAATGATTAGGGGGCAGGGGACTGACGAGGAGAGGCTGAGGGCAGGGCCACCCAGAGGGAGGGCAGGGGGGGCAATTTGCCCCAGGCCCTGCAGGGCCCCCAGGAGAATACAGGATTCTAGAGTATTGCAACTTTTTTTTATGGAAGGAGCCCCCAAAATTGTTTTGCCCCAGGCCCCCTGAATCCTCTGGGTGGCCCTGCCCCCTCCACCCCCTTGACTCGTTCTCCTCTCTCTGAGGCCCCACCTGTGCTCCGCCCTCACTCCCATTTGGCCACTTCCCACCCCCGCTCTTCCACTGTGGCTGAGGCCTGCTGGTCCACCTTCCGCTCGCTCCTCTCCTCCCTGAAGGCCTCCTGGTGCCTCTCCACCCCCTACCCCAAGGCCTGCCCACTGCCCCCACCGCTCTGCCCCTCCCCTGAGACCCGCCCCGCCCACCGCCCCCACCTCTCTGCCCCTCCCCTGAGACCCGCCCTGCCCACCGCCCCCACCTCTCTGCCCCTCCCCTGAGACCCGCCCTGCCCACCGCCCCCACCTCTCTGTGCCCCTCCCCTGAGACCCCCCGCCCACCGCCCCCACCTCTCTGCCCCTCCCCTGAGACCCGCCCTGCCCACCGCCCCCACCTCTCTGCCCCTCCCCTGAGACCCGCCCTGCCCACCGCCCCCACCTCTCTGCCCCTCCCCTGAGACCCGCCCTGCTCACCGCCCCCACCTCTCTGCCCCTCCCCTGAGACCCGCCCTGCCCACCGCCCCCACCTCTCTGCCCCTCCCCTGAACCCGCCCTGCCCACCGCCCCCACCTCTCTGCCCCTCCCCTGAGACCCGCCCTGCCCACCGCCCCCACCTCTCTGCCCCTCCCCTGAGACCCACCCTGCCCACCCCCCCACCTCTCTGCCCCCTCCCCTGAGACCCGCCCTGCCCACCGCCCCCACCTCTCTGCCCCTCCCCTGAGACCCGCCCTGCCCACCGCCCCCACCTCTCTGACCCTCCCCTGAGACCTGCCCTGCCCCCCGCCCCCACCTCTCTGCCCCTCCCCTGAGACCCGCCCTGCCCACCGCCCCCACCTCTCTGCCCCTCCCCTGAGACCCGCCCTGCCCACCGCCCCCACCTCTCTGCCCCTCCCCTGAGACCCGCCCTGCCCACCGCCCCCACCTCTCTGCCCCTCCCCTGAGACCCGCCCTGCCCACCGCCCCCACCTCTCTGCCCCTCCCCTGAGACCCGCCCTGCCCACCGCCCCCACCTCTCTGCCCCTCCCCTGAGACCCGCCCTGCCCACCGCCCCCACCTCTCTGCCCCTCCCCTGAGACCAGCCCTGCCCACCGCCCCCACCTCTCTGCCCCTCCCCTGAGACCCGCCCCGCCCACCCCCCCACCTCTCTGCCCCCTCCCCTGAGACCCACCCTGCCCCCCGCCCCCACCTCTCTGCCCCTCCCCTGAGACCCGCCCTGCCCACCGCCCCCACCTCTCTGCCCCTCCCCTGAGACCCGCCCTGCCCACCGCCCCCACCTCTCTGCCCCTCCCCTGAGACCCGCCCTGCCCACCGCCCCCACCTCTCTGCCCCTCACCTGAGACCCGGCCTGCCCACCGCCCCCACCTCTCTGCCCCTCCCCTGAGACCCGCCCTGCCCACCGCCCCCACCTCTCTGCCCCTCCCCTGAGACCAGCCCTGCCCACCGCCCCCACCTCTCTGCCCCTCCCCTGAGACCCCCCCGCCCACCCCCCCACCTCTCTGCCCCCTCCCCTGAGACCCGCCCTGCCCCCCGCCCCCACCTCTCTGCCCCTCCCCTGAGACCCACCCCGCCCACCGCCCCCACCTCTCTGCCCCCTCCCCTGAGACCCCCCCCGCCCACCGCCCCCACCTCTCTGCCCCTCCCCTGAGACCCGCCCCTCCCTACGCCCCCACCTTTCTGCCCCTCCCCTGAGACCCGCCCCGCCCACCGCCCCCACCTCTCTGCCCCTCCCCTGAGACCCGCCCTGCCCACCGCCCCCACCTCTCTGCCCCTCCCCTGAGACCCGCCCTGCCCACCGCCCCCACCTCTCTGCCCCTCCCCTGAGACCCACCCTGCCCACCGCCCCCACCTCTCTGCCCCTCCCCTGAGACCCACCCTGCCCACCTCTTTCCTCGGTCGTCTGTTGTTATTCCATGAAACATCAAGGATGGAATTAAAAGCTGAGTTTACTCCAGGGTGAGGAAAGAAAGGAGCCACCAACCCCCTGGCAAAGCTCAGTGCCCCAGAGAAAACCTGCCCCCTGCTATTGCGATCACTGATGTGCTGGGGATATGGCAGGAAAGGGACTGTCTGAATGATCAAGGCAGGAAATGGACAACAATCTACAGCAACGCCATTGACCACAAACACACTCTAACCATGCTCCAGCCAGAAGGGAAATGAGCAGGAATTCTTGCAGTTCAGCCATGGACACACTTACACAATGGCACGGCAGTGTGTGTGCTGAGCGAGCTGGTCTGAGGAAACAACTGGAATTGATCACTCAGTGAGAACAGAACTAGAGTGCAGTGAGAGACACATCTCAACTGAGTGGTTAAGGCGATGGACTAGAAATCCATCGGGGTCTCCCTGCGCAGGTTCGAATCCTGCCAATTACGGCGAAAGTTGTGGTTCTTTAGTTTCAAGGGAGCTGGGTCTTGTCTCACTCTCAAGCTGTGTCTACACTATTGGGTAATGCGGCTTTAAAGTGTTTTAATTAAACAGCTGCTGCATGTCCACACTATGCCCCTTGTGTCACCAGAGCACATCCACGCTAGAATCTTGGATGGCCACAGAGAGCAGTGCCCTGTGGGTAGCTGTGCAACTGGCTGCAGGGTGCTTTGGGAAGGATTTGCAATGCCTCATGGGCTGGTACAGCATCACATGATGCAGGTTTCTCTATCCCACCGTTCCATGGGCATCTTACTAGATTGCCAGCTGCTTTTCAACTGCAGTGTGCGTGGCGGGGTAGAGACTGTGTGTGTGTGGGGAGAGGGAGTGTGTGTGTGGGGAGAGGGAGTGTGTCGCACACTGTCTCTATGTTCAGACAGCTGCTGCAAGCAACCAGGCCTGAGGCAGGGGGAGGGGGCAGCCCCAACATCAGCCCCCGCTTCCCTCACTGGCTCAGCTCAGCACAGCTGCCTCTGTCACACACACACACACACACACACACACACTGCTGCTGAGCTCTGTGTCAGGGGTGCTGGAACAGGGGGTTTAGAGGGCCATGGCCCCACCACTCTTAACTGGCTGTTAGGACAAATGATGGAGGGGGGAAAGGGGGAGTCTTGGGGGGGGGAGAGGCGTTCTGTGGGTGTGGCCTCGGGGGGAGAGGTGGTGTGAGTGGGGGTCCTTGGGGAAGGGGTGTCATGGGAGTGCCACAGTTCAGACAATAGTGACCCCCCCCCACTGTAAGGAAGCTCCCGCCGCCCCTGCTCTGTGTTGGTAGCGCGGGAGAGAGCAGCGTTCCAGGGCAGTGATTTGCTCCCCGGGGCTCTGCTAGGGGGGCTTGGGAGGCTGCAGGGAGCCCTGGGCCCTTTAAATCACCAGCCTGGGGAAGCCGGGCCGGGCTGGCACAGCGTACCCGCTCTTGCCAGTACCCCATACCGGAATGTACCAGCTTACGTTCACTTCTGGAAGGTCCTCATGTGGATCAATAACTGGTTAAAAGCCAGGAGACAAAGGATAGGAATAAATGGACAGTTTTCAGGATGCAAACAGGTAACTAGTGGTGCCTGTACTGGGACTAGTCAACATCTTCATAAACGATCTGCTGAACAGCGAGGTGACAAAATGTGCGGATGATCCAAAACTACAGAGGATAGTTAAGTCCAAAGCAGACTGGGAGGAGCTAAAAAGAGATTTCACAAAACTGGGTGAAAGGGCAACAAAACGGCAGATGAAATTCAATGTTGATCAATGCAAAGTGATGCACGTTGGCAAACATAATCCCAACTCTACATAGAATACGATGGGATGTAAAATAGCTGTTCCAACTCAAGTGAGAGATCTCGGAGTCACTGTGGATAGTTCTCTGCAAACATCCACTCAATGGGCAGTGGCAGGCAAAAAGAGAACAGAATGTTGGGAATCATGAAGAAAGGGATAGAGAATAAGAGAGAAAATCTTATTGCCACTGTATAAATCCATGGTACGCCCATATCTTGAATACTGCATGCAGATATGGTCGCTCCATCTTAAAAAAGATGTATTGGTATTGGAAAAGGTTCAGAAACGGGTGTGGAGTGTCTGCCATATGAGGAGAGAATAATAAGACTGGGACTTTTCAGCTTGGAGAAAAGCTGACTAAGGGGAAATATGCTAGAGGTCTATAAAATCATGACTGGTGTGGGGAAAGTAAATAAGGAGTGTTACTTATTCCTTCTCATAACACAAGAACTAGGGGTCACCAAATGAAATGAATAGGCAGCCCGTTTAAAACAAACACAAGGAAGTATTTTTTCACACAACGCACAGTCAACCTGCGGAACTCCTTGCCAGAGGAGGTTGTGAAGGCCAAGACTATAACAGGGTTCCAAAAAAGAGCTAAATCGATTCATGGAGGACATGCTCTGAGCCAGGATGGGCAGGGATGGTGTCCCTAGTCTCTGTTTGCCAGGAGCTGGGAATAGGTGACAGGGGATGGGTCACTTGGCGATTCCCTGTTCTGTTCATTCGCTCTGGGGCACCGGGCTTTGGCCGCTATGGGAAGACAGGATACTGGGCTAGATGGACCCAGTCTGACCCAGTCTGGCCGTTCGTACGTCCTTACGTCCTTATGCTCCTTTCATACAGATGCCTGGGATTCTGCCTCACACTGTGTCCCTGAGGTCTCAGCCAAAATGCCCCAGACAGGCAAACACTCTGGGCTCCTGAAGCCTCTGCCCCCCACCTAGTGCCCTATGGCTCATCCCTGACCCTTGCTGCTGCTCCTTGCTATAGACTGTGAGAGGAGCGGAGGCAGCGCAGGAGCCTTCTGGGGACGCAGATCTGAGGCTTTGGGAGAGACACATTGTCTGAGACATCAGAGCGCTGCAAACCCTGCAGCCACCCCCTCAATCCGGGGCCTGTTCCAGCCCTGAGTCTGGGCTGCCGCGATCCCTCCCCCAGAGCAGGGCGCCCACAGATTACAGCCTGGAAATAGGTGTGTGAGACTAACTCCTGTTCTCCCTGACAGGGCCTCCCCTACACCAAGTGCCTCTCCCAGGCAAGAAGTGTCTTCGGTGCCCCCCCCATATGTTAAAATTTTGAATATCTTATTTTTCATTGCATTTGTAGCTCAGCTCATGATTTTGACGCACAATTTCGATGCATGATTTTCTCTGTCATATAAGATGATAAATTTGCAGGCTAAGTTCTGTAAACCTGTATTTATTCATGCCATATATAAGCAAATAAAACAAATGCATTTTCTTTAAGCATATAGAAACTTTTTAATTTTGACAGTAACTGAAATGTACTAACATCTAGCAATGGAGCACTCACCAGCACAGGGTGGGCCGGTATTAAATAGTGTTACAGTAGGAGACAGCGCTAGGATGTTAACCCCAGGCCTTTAGTTGAAAGGTCGCTTCTCTCGCCTTTCCCCCATGAACTGAAGCGCAGCATTACAGAGATCCAAAGATTGGCCAATGGCATTTCGAAGTGCTAAAATAGCAAGCGATGTCAGTCTCTCATTGGCCATCAGCGACTGAAGATGTGGTTTAATGAGCTGGAGCTTCAAGGCGAGGGTGGCTCTGTCCACTGCCTTCCGTTGCGCTGCTGGGCCCCAAGTCCCTGGTGGCCAATATGTGACGCTAGGAGAAGAGAGTGGGGTGGCAAGTGGTGGCAGGACTTTTGCCACCAGGGTCTAGCTGCCCAACTTCCTCCTCGTACTGCTGGCCCCGCGTCGCCTTCAGGTAACCCAGAAACTAAGGCAGGAATAGGGCGAGGAAGCAAGTAAAGCCGAGCAAGGAAGGCAAAAGTGAATCTTGTCTTCATGGGCCGCTCGCAATGACGTCCTTTTTCTGTGCCACAGCTGACAACAACATCCCAGACAGAAAAGCAGGAGGCCAAAAAGAAACCGAGCAGCTGCTGAAGTAGTTCAGTTGGGAGCGTGCTAGACTAACAGGCTCTTCTATCCTCCTTTGTGCACGGGTGGGATGTTTTCTGAAAGTGCAGCAGTTCCTTTAACTGCCATGAGTCCCTCATTTCAGGCTATGCAGCAGGAAAAGGCAGCATGGGCTTCTGCACCGAGTTGGCCCACCTGACCTTTCATTCTTCTCTTGCTCTTTGTCAGGGTGCTGACAGCACTGGAGAAAGCACCTTGGCGTCAGGCTGGAGAATCTAGAGGAGTGCGGCGAGTTACCTTTTGGAGGCTTGTGGCTTGGCCTCCTCTGCCCTGGGAGGTTGGCCGGTGGAGGCCGGCTCTTCCTGCTGGCCTCCTCTGCGTGACTTGCCAAAGGAGGAAGTGAGGCAGGAATGGGGGAAAAGAGGGAAGTCAAGCTGAGAAAGGCAGGGCAGAAAGTAAGCACATCATTGCGGCTCAGTGGGGTTAGTAGAGCATCACCATTCATTCTGCAATGCCGGGGGAGGTGCGGTTGGCTGCTGGGAGGCAGAATCCTGTGCCTGCCTCTTGGCTTCCCAGGGGTGGCTCCTTGCAGCCCAGGAGAAGCGGGGTTCTGGGGGGAAGGAAAAGCAGCAATGGCGAGGCTGAGTGGGCTCCTTTCTGGCCGAGATGGTGGGTCTGGGAGTTGCCTGTAAGCCATAAGTGGACTTGGTGCAGTGAAAACCGCTGCTCCATTCTGGCTGACATGGGGGAGCCATTAATGACTTGGGAGTGGGGGCAGGGCACTGCCTGTGAGCAAAGTCGTCTTCTTCTTCTCTTCTGCCATGGGGAGCCCGGCCTAGAGCCTGCCCAGCATGCACTGCAGCTCGAGCATTAAGCCTTCCTGTGGCATAACCGAACTACGGCCTAGTGTAATCAGGTGTAAAGTTTAGATTGTGAATTTATCTTTAATTTCCATGGTAACTTACTTTGATCTTTTATGACTACCACTTATAATCCTTAAAACTCCATCTTTCCGTAGTTAATAAATCTGTTTTATGAAACTGGTGTATTTTGCTTGAAGTTCTTGGGAAATCTCAGCTCCATTACAAGGCTGGTTCATGTACTATTCACAGTGAGGGAGGGGTGGACCCTGCGTAATAAACTCACTATTATGTCATACAGAAGGCCTGTGATATGCAGGGGGTCAGATTAGATGCTCTAATGGTCTCTTCTGGCCATAAAGTCGACTAATTTCTGAAAAACTGAGTGTAGCATTGGGAGCAGCGTCTGATGTTTTCCTCTCTAGCCGGCTCGCTGCCTAGAACGAACGCTCCTTGAGTGGGGTGATCCACAGGGAGTAGCTCAAACCTCCACAGTGCCTCACCAGGGGCAGGACATTGGCACAGCAAGGGAGGGGGCGTGGCAGTGACATCACAAAGGCCTTTGGCAGGACCTCAGACTATTGGTCCAAGGTGGTGGGGAGGTGGTGACCTCACAGAGAGATGCTGACATCAGGGAGGCAGGACAGGGGCGAGGGGCCAGGGAAACCTCAGAGACCCCTGTGGCTTTGCTTCAGCAAGTCTCCTTCTCCAGGTCTCTCTTTGAGGACTGAGAGAGTATTCGGGTTCACGGACGTGAGCGCCAGGAGGAACCTCTTTCGAGTTTCCTCCTTCCCTTGTAGTGATTTTACTAGAAAACAGCCGTCCCCGTTTAGAAGGTAAGAGCCTCCTGGAGTTTGAAACCTGTTCAGTCTGATCCATCTGGTGACAGTTGAATTCTGAGCATGGAAAACTCAAGCTTAAGGAGGCAGAATTTTATTGCGCATCTGGGATTCTGTCCCTTAGAATCACTGGGGACATTGGGGTTTGTCCTTTTTGTTTCATCTTTTCCTCCATCCCTCCCTCCCTCCTTTCTCTTTGTCTTTTGCTTCTTTTGTCCTTTCTCCTGTTCCCCTCCCAACAGCAGGAGAGAGAGAGAGACAGACAGACAGACACAGAGGAGGGCTCTGCAGCTCCCACTGTGGGAGGTCCACCCAAAAATATGGGGCTGAAATAGAGCTCGGGCAGTGATCCCCACCAGTGACCTGGGCCATCCTTTGGGCTCTCTGGTGAGAACCCTCAGCCTCCCGTCCTCAGTCTCTACCCTGATTGGCTGAGCAGGGGGTTATTGACAAGGAGGAGACTCAGGTCCTTGTTCTCTTTTAAGACCAAGGAAATAAGTCAGAACCAGTTCTATGTTTGATGAATTTTGCTGCTTCTCTGCATTAATTGTCTCTGAGCAGTTCATGATTCTCTCTAACCTTGCAGTTCTCCTCAAATACTTGCTGAATAATTACTGTCACTGTTTTTGGTCTGGAGCTCATCTGAGAGCACTTTATTCAGGTCATTCAGTGTCTGAAATTCAAGGTCCGAGGGTTGGTTTGAAAATCGGGGCTCTTGGGTCCTATTCCCAACTCTGCCACTGACTGGCTGTGTGACCTCAGACAACTCAATTCTCCTTTCTCAGCTTCAGCTTCTCCCTCTTTCAAGTAGGGATAATAATGATCCGCTCCTACGTACTTCACAGTGCGTGGAGGCAGGGTTGGCTCTAGGTTTTTTGCCGCCCTAAGCAAAAAAAAATTTGGCTGCCCCCATCCCAGCCCTGGGCTCCCCCTCACACCCTCCTGCTCCCCTCAACCTGCACCCGCTGTCGCCGCAGCTCTGGGCCTCCCCACACCTGCATCCCCCTGTCACCCTACCCCTGGGCTCTTCCCCCGCCCAACCCACACCCCCCTGCCATTCCAGCCCTGGGCTCCCCCCACACATCCTGTGCTGCCCCAGATCTGGGCTCTCCCCTTCCCCCCCACCAATGCTCCCCAACCCACACACCCCCTGCCACTCCAGGCCTGGGTCACTGGTAACTCGCTCCCAGGATGGGTCATTCAGCAGGAATTTTGGATGTGCACAGAGCACAGACAGGATTGGTTCCCATATGGTTACAGAACTGCAGTAAAATGGAACAATTTTCAGCTTGTGTGATTGGAGGATACCTGGATGCATATTATAAGACTGTCCTCCATAAATGAGGAAAAGTTGAGGTGCCTTTATTATTCTTTCTTTCTCTGGGGAATTTGCCAATGCAATATCATTGTCTTCCTTTCAAACAAACAAAACTAGAAAAAAAATGGCAATCACTGTTGAAAATAGCAATTCCAGTTCTAATAACCCCTGGGAAGCATTTCTTGCTCAATTTTATCCTACTTTTTGTACAGCAAATAACAGTGGATCAGTATATTTGATTTGGGAGAAATGAAGTAACAGCTGCCCAAATTGAGCTCGAGCACTCCTGAATTTTGAGGTGTTCAGATCTGGAAGGCAGGTGCTAGATTCTCTTTCTGAACATTAGCTAAATCTGGAAAGGAAAAGTCAATTTCTGCTTCCATGACTCAGAAGGGGAAATCCTCCTACGTGCCTGGTACTGTATCTAGATGTAAGTGGGGGAATGGTCCTGCTATTGTGGGGAACTTTCCTGGCTTCTGCACTACCCCGGTGAAGTGGGCTGGCAAAAGGATCTGAGTCCTTGCTCCCACTTCCTTTACCCAGAGGCCTCCCTGCCCTTGAGGACTCCCCTTCCACTCTCCTGTCTGGCAGAGTTCTTGTAACCCCAACAAGGCTGGGCCCAGGATTCCTGGGGGACTCGACCCCCAACCCTGCTGTGATCACCCAGGGCAGGGTCTAGGGTGTCCCTCTCTTTGCACTGCACACCTCCCTGACCCACTGATCACATCATACAATTTAAAGCAAATACAAGTTATTTAATTAACAATAAAATTTAAAAAATAAGAAAAAATGGGAAAGGTTAAAGGAAAACACATCACCCCGCTCTGTGGCAGGGACCATCACAAAAAGTGTCTCTGGACATCAGGGCACTTCACAGTCTGTTCCTTGTAGGTCCCAGGCCGCCTCCTCAGGCCCTGGCTGTGCTGCAGGGACGCTGCAGGTTGGACACTTGCTCTGGCGGTGGCCACACACTCTCAGGCTCTGGGTGGCAGGACCCTTCTCCCCAGCATCACCCCCGCCCTGTCAGGGTTACGATCCCCCTCCAAGTCTGGCCTGCAGGGCCTCTTGGCTGAGGCGTCTCCCTGTGCTGGGCCCACTGCCCAGGGTCCCCCTCGCTCTCCCCAGCTGCTCACCGCACCCAGCTCCGGCCTGCTCCAGCTCCGCTCTGCCTCAGCACGGCTGCTGCTGCTGCTCTGCCTTCAGCTCCCTGGGCTGCTTGTCTGGCCTCTCTGGCTCCAGTTGTTACAGCTCTGCTCCCAGGGCAGGGCTGCTCTCTCTGGGCTGTGCTCTGGCTTTGGGGCTGCAGCTCTGCTACCATCAGCTCAGCTTGGGTCCCCTGCTCTCTCCTTAGCTCGGCCCCACTCCATGTGACTCAGACAATTCCAGCTCACAGGGAGGACAGGACCCCCCTGGCCTCCTGACTCCTTGAATAGCCTGCCCGCCCTGTCAATCAGGCTGACCTGGAGCATTGGTCTCTCCACATTGTTCCTGGGGACTGTCAGTCTCAGGCTCCTGATTTCCCATCGACCCCTCCCTTTTTAGTGCTGGGAGCTAGCAACCAAACACCCCACTGAATGTTAGTAAGGGGGCAACAGTCCCCTTACATAAAGCATCTAAATCCCCTGGGCACAGCTCGCCAGGGCACAGCTTGGGAGCTGCAATGGGAATAGATCCTGCAGGAAATCCCTTCCCCCCTCTGCTAGCTTGTGTTTTGTTACAGCCCTGGAAATAATCCCGCTGCCTGCACGTGTTCCGCAGAGAACAGAGGAGCAAATTCTCTCCCTGTTCCCCCTTCCACAGCCATTAAAGGACGGAATAAACCCCCAGCAGCGCCCTGCCCCACAGAGTCCCCCCTGTAAGAGAGAGATGTGCAGTGACTAGGGCTCCAGCTCAGCGTCACCAGGTTTATATAACTTTTGGTGATGCCCAGTATTGGTCCAAGTCCTGCCTGTCCTTCCTCGCCCCCCCCCCAAAGCTGTGGGAGGGAGTTTGGGTACATGAGGTGCAGACTCTGGGATGGGCAGAGGGTTGGGGTGCAGGGGAGGCGGGGGGCGGACCCTGGGAGGGAGTTTGGATGTGGGCTCTGGGCTGAGGCAGGGAGTTGGGGGGCAGTGGTGGGCTCTGGGAGGGAGTTTGGGTGTGGGCGGGGTGTGGGATCTGGGCTGTGGCAGAGGGTTGGGGTGTGGCACCTATCTTGGGCAGCTCCCGAAAGTGACCCACACCCCCATCTGGGAACAACTCCTACATGGAGGAGGCTCGGTGGGCGTGGGTCTCCTGGCACCACTGCCCGCTGGCACCACCCCTGCAGCTCCCATTGCTGCAGTTCCAATGGCAGAGTTGGCACTTGGGGTGGGGGCAGCGTGCGAGAGACACACCCCACGGGGGCCGCAGGGATATGCCAGATGCTTCTGGGAGTGGTGCGCCGTGCGGAGCGAGGGTGGGCAGGAATCCACTTTAATCCCGCTGTGCTGCCGGTAGTGGTGGCAGGAGCCCCCGGGCCCTTTCAAATCACCCGGGGCCAGCTGCTCAGGCTTTCTGACTTTCTGATGGGGAAGCAAAGGGAAGGCACATGTGCCCCTCATGAGCAGTTCTGGGGAGTCTTTTTGGGGCTCCTGAAGTAAGCAGCAGAGAGGTGCAGCCTCACCACCAAGTCTGTTTCACTGGAGGAGAGTGGGGGCTGCAAGGTGATCTCCCACCTCCGTGCATCCAGCAGCCTGTGCTCCCCCCTGCAATGCTGGAGCCTCCACACTTATTTATTGACAAATAAAATTTGCAGAATTTTAAAATATTGTGCACAGAATTTTTTTGGTGCAGAATCTCCTCAGGAGTGAGACTGACTCAGGGAACCTCCTTGGATTGTCACTGCTTGGTGAACCACTCAGCCACCACACCAATGCACAGAGAGTGCCAAGCCCCACCGCTATGTGGGGCTGGGGGCTGGGGTCGGGTCATACACATTCAGACTGTGCGCTCCCCCCGCTACAAACCGCTGCTGATTTCCCAGTTAGGACATTAGCTGTTACCGATAAGGTTTGTCTGTGTTGCTTATTTTTTATCTCATTGTTAGGTGTAAGAAGTATAAACTGTTCAATAGGTTCAATTAGTTGGTTAATAAGATGTTTATGAAGTAAATCACTGGCTTTAAAATAAGATCCAATCTGGAGCACATGAACTATTGACCCCTGGACTCCATCTCTGAGAGGGGACTTGTTTACCATCAGGACACAGGCTCAAACCAGTCCAAGCCGGTTTTTCCCGCCAAAACCAGCCCTCAGCGTTCCATCTCCTCAGCACTTTTCCCGCCACAGAAGTGATATAAGGACGTGCTCAGCCTGCGTGGGGCCGTCCCCCCCCAGCGACGGCCCCTCCACGGTCGGGTCTTCCCAGCGCTCCCGAGCCGGAGAGTGACGAGCCCCCTCGGTCCCGCCGTGAGACTGAGGCACAGGAGGCCTGTCACCCCCATTCCTGCCGTCCTGCATCCCTGGTGTCCAGCCTCCCACGGAGCCCCCGGGGAGTGAGAGACCCCGGGGGGGGGGCACTGGGGCTGGGCAGGAAAGTGACTCTGCCCCCGGGAACCTGGGAGAAGCCTCAGAGCTGCCTCAGCCCCAGTGGGATTTGGGGGGCAGAGACTGGGGCCTGGCGGGGGGATCCCCTGTGGTGTGGGGGGAGATGGGGGGTGTCAGGCAGGGAGGGGAGAAGCTGGAGTTGCGGGGGGGAAGGTCGGTGGGACGCGGGGGGGGGGTTGAACTGTCTCTGGGCAGCCAGGAGATTCCCGGGGGGGGGAGTGGCGGGCGGGCGAAGGGGGGAGGGGGGTTAATTGGATCCTGTCCCTGTTTGTGCCACTTGCCTCTCGCCCCCGATACAAATTCTCTCTAGTTCTGCCCCTTTTCTCGCTCAGTGTCTCACATGGGGCTATAAAATCTGGGGCGATTCCCCCCCATCCCCTCCAATGATCAACTCTCCCGTCTCCCCCGATTTCCCCCGTTCTCCCCATGAGTCTCAAACGTCAGTTTAAAATCTTCTCTAGTGAGGGGCATTTTCCCACCCGTTTTATCTGCAGCGATTTGTCCTTGTTTAGGTGGGAAATTGTTGCCCTGAGTCATTCCCCAGCACATGGCTGCCCCTGGAGTGGGGGTGGGATGGCTCAGTGGTTGGAGCACTGGCCTGCTAAACCCAGGGCTGGGAGCTGACTCCTTGCGGGGGCCATTTGGGGATTTAGTTGGGGATTGGCCCTGCTTTGAGCAGGGGGTTGGGCTAGACACCTCCTGAGGTCCCTTCCAACCCTGATATTCTAGGAGGTGCCGGGTCTCTGCCAGGGCAGGGAAGGGGGCAGGGGGAGCTGGAGCCGGGTCGCTTGGATGGGCTCTGGCTGGGAAGGTGCAATTCCTCCTCCCGGCCAGCCGGGGGCGCTGCGCTGCGAGAGCCACGTGAGCTGCCTCCTGGCCCTGTTGCTGCTCCTGCTCTTTGGAGCTCTGGCCCTGGGGCTCCTGCTGCTGCCTGGTGGGTGCCCGGCTGCCTCCTGCTGCTCCCAGCCCCCCCCCCCCGTGTGAGTGTCTGCGCCCCTCCCCCGCCCAGAGCCCCCTGCCTGCACCCCCCCGCCGCAGCCAGCCCCTGCCCCCCTGACCCCAGCCCCTGTCTGCACCCCCTGCCCTGCACCCCCATTGCACCCCCTGCCCTGCCCCTGTCTGCACCCCCTGCCCTGTCACCCCATTGCACCCCCTGCCCTGCCCCCAGCCCCCTGTCTGCACCCCCTGCCCTGCCACCCCCATTGCACCCCCTGCCCTGCCCCCAGCCCCCTGTCTGCACCCCCTGCCCTGCCACCCCCATTGCACCCCCTGCCCCCAGCCCCTGCCCTGCCACCCCCATTGCATCCCCTGCCCTGCCCCCAGCCCCCTGTCTGCACCCCCTGCCCTGCCCCCAGCCCCTGTGTGCACCCCATGCCACACCCTATTGCACCCTCTGCCCTGCCCCAGCCCCCTGTCTGCACCCCATGCCCTGCCCCCCCCATTGCAACCCCCTGCCCTGCCCTGCCACCCCCTGTCTGCACCCCCTGCCCTGCCCCCAGCCCCCTGTCTGCACCCCCAGCCCTCAGCCCCTGTCTGCACCCCCTGCCCTGCCACCCCCATTGCACCCCTGCCACAGCCCCTCTCTGCACCCCCTGCCCTGCCACCCAGCCGCTGCCCACAGCCAGCCCCTGTCTGCACCCCCTGCCCTGCCACCCCCCATTGCACCCCCTGCCTGACCCCAGCCCCTGTCTGCACCCCCTGCCCTGCCACCCCCATTGCACCCCCTGCCTGCCCCCAGCCCCTGTCTGCACCTCCTGCCCTGCCACCCCCCATTGCACCCCCCGCCCGCAGCTCCCCAGGGGAGTGAGAGACTCCGGGGGGGGGGCACTGGGGCTGGGCAGGAAAGTGACTCTGCCCCAGGTAACCTGGGAGAAGCCTCAGAGCTGCCTCAGCCCCAGTGGGATTTGGGGGGCAGAGACTGGGGCCGGGTGGGGGGGATCCCCTGTGGTGTGGGGGGAGATGGGGGGTGTCAGGCAGGGAGGGGAGAAGCTGGAGTTGTAGGGAGGGGAAGGACGGTGGGATGGTGGGGGGGGGGGATTAGAACAGTCACAGGGCAGCCAGGAAATTCCGGGGTGGGGGGAAGTGGGGGGCGGGCGAAGGGGGGAGGTGAGTTAATTGGATCCTGTCCCTGTTTGTGCCACTTGCCTCTCACCCCCGATACAAATTCTCTCTAGTTCTGCCCCTTTCTCTCTCTCAGTGTCTCACACGTGGCTATAAAATCTGGGGCGATTCCCCCCTTTCCCCTCCAATGATCAGCTCTCCCGTCTCCCCCGATTTCCCCCGTTCTCCCCATGAGTCTCAAACGTCAGTTTAAAATCTTCTCTAGCACCCTCCTGCTGCAGCCAGCCTCTGTCACCCTGCCCCCAGCCCCCTGTCTGCACCCCCTGCCCTGCCACCCCCCAGTGCACCCCCTGGCCTGCCACCCCCCTGCCCACAGCCAGCCCCCGTCTGCACCCCCTGCGCTGCCACCCCCATTGCACCCCCAGCCCCCTGTCTGCACCCCCCTGTCCTGCCACCCCCCATTGCACCCCCAACCCACAGCCCCTGCCTACAGCCACCTCCTGCTCCCAGCTGCTCCCCCTGTGTGTGTGTCTGCACCCCCCTGCTCCTCCCTGCCCACAGCTGCCCCCTGCCACCCTCCCCCACCCACAGCCTCTGCCACCCCCACCTCCAGCCAGCCCCTGTCTGCACCCCCTGGCCAGAGCCAGCCCCTGCCATCCGTCCTGCCACAGCCCCTGCCACCACCCCATGCCTCCTGCCACAGTCCCTGCCGCAGCCCCTGCCACCCCCCGACCCCTGCCACAACCCCTTTCCCCGCCACAGCCTGTCTGCACCACCTGCCCACAGTCATCTCCTGTTGCAGCCAGCCCGTGTCACACTCCCTGCCTCCAGCGAGCCCTGCCCCACGCCCCTGTCTGCAGCCAGCCCCATGGCCACTGGTGCCCTGCAGTTCCCAGAGCACTAACCCTGCACACCTGCTTCAATGAGGGGGGCAGGGAGCAGCTGGGACCCACACACGTGCCCA